>NC_136063.1:119027040-119200097 GCF_964261635.1 Lissotriton helveticus | reverse complement strand
TGTAAATAAACAAAAATCGGGGAAATATCTTGTGCCAAATAGGGTGCCAGTGGAATTTTATAAGCAAAATACTAGCCTGGTAGCCACTCACTTTCTTAATATGTTCCAGGCAGCAGAGGAAGAGGGGGAGTTGCCACTGGATCTATGTCAAGCCTCAGTGTTGGTTATACCAAAGCCAGGTAAACCCCCAGAGAGCTGCGGCTCCTACCTGCCAATATCATTACCTAACACTGAAACCAAGATTTTGGCCTCCATTTTAGCGACACGACTTATGACCTTTATTACATCATTGGTATACGACCAATCGGGATTTGTACCTGCACATGCCATGCACCTCAATCTCCGCCTACTTGCCAACTGGCTAGACACAGTGAAGGACAGACCTATTCTGCAGATCCTTCTGTCTTTAGACACATAAAAGGCCTTTGACATGGTTCATTGGCAACTCCTAGTAAAATTTGGATTTGGTCAAGTATTCATGGCTTGGTTTGAACTATTGTATGTTAACCCTAGGGCAAGAGTAACAGTCAATGGATTAAGGTCAGCTGGCTTCCCCATTCTGAGGGAAACCTGACAGGGCTGTCCTTTGTCACCCCTGCTCTTTTCATTGGTCTTGAAGCCACTGGCATGCCGCGTCAGGACCCACCCAGATATAAGGGGTGTTCGGGATATCGGAGGCTAACTTGTTGATGGACGGATTTCTCTATATGCGGATGCGATTATGCTCTAAATGACTAACCCAGATACGACGCTCCCCCTGATACTACACATGGGCAAATAATATAGCAACCATGTAGGATGTAATATCAACTGGGGGAAATCGAGTTTTTACCCCATGGGAGGCTCCAAAGAAATACACTCTGTACCAGAACAACTGAACATTACCAAAGAGGGTTTTGATACCTGGGACTGTACATATCTATAAATGAGGCTGAATGCCTCACCAATAACATTATGCAAGTTCTAGATGAATTCGGAGATGACGTGGCTAGATGGCAACGTCTCCCCCTGACGTTGCTTGGGAGAGCGGCCATGTACAAATGGCTCCCCAAATTATTGTGTATATTCCAAAACACATACCACAACATCCTGCAAATATTTTTAAAACAAATAACGAGGAACTGCGTACATTTCTGTGGGACAGGGGCCACCCCAGAGTTGCTTTGCAGACTCTGTAGCACAACCAATATACTGGGGCAATCACTTTGCTGTACATTCAAAAGTATTAGCTGGTGGCACATTTAACAGTAATTAATGGATGGTGTCAAGATCCAACTGCTGTTTTGTACCTTTTTTTGTGATCAAGCACCAAAACATCGACAGCTTAGAGTATGTGCATTAAAAAAATAATGACCTCTCTGCCCTTTGTATGTTTCGTTATCATCAAAAGAATGAAAGAAGCAGATACCTCTACTAAAACAGACTGACAGAACTTTAAACTGACATGCTGTGCAGGTGTAAGCTGCAGATACATTTTGAGAGCTCCATTCAAAGAGACAAGCCTGCATTGTCCTTCATAGATTTTGACACAGTATAGTGCTTATTTACAAGCCTCTTGCACTGCCGGTGCGTCCCTTTTTCCTATGTTAAAAGTGATGCACATGTGGTGCAGGGGACTTGTAAATCTGCCCTTATATTTTCCATTAATTTAATACGATGAATCTGAAAAAACTCCAACCTGTATAAGCTAGGGATTGTGAGAAACAAAGACATGTTAGCTTTTTGCTCCCATTATCACTACTAGATGATGGTTTTCTGACTCTGATTGTACCATGGGTTCTGCTAACCAGACCCAGGGACTGTGCTCTGATTAAAAAAGCATTGGTAATTATTTATAACTACAATTGTTACTGACATCCTCTCTGTAAGTCCCATATATATTATAGGCCATGTAGGTCTGCAGGATAGTTGATTTAATTTACATATGCAAATTCGACTATGGAATTAAAGGTACTAACAAAGTTTCAAAATACCTTAGCCTTATATATAAGTCAATCTTAAGGTCTCCCCTAGGTACTGCAGTGGTAGAGTGCCTTGTAACTATCAGGATAGATATTATAAAATATGTTTTATGTTCCCTGGTGAGGGAAAAACTGCCAATTTCAAAATGACTCTATAGGCTAACATGGGAATATGTTATTAAAGTGTAACTATTGCAAGGCATGAGCTCTAATGATGCTTCAAAGTATCAACACGGATTCTAACTATCACTGAAAATAAGTTATGGAACTTTCTTTTCAGTAAACCAAAATACAGCCTTCCAGGAGCCTCTCTCCTGGTTTGCCAGGGTGTGCCAAGTTGTATTAAAGAGGTGTGAAGTGGCCTGCCTTGAGACAAAGAACTTTCTCTGGTAGGAGAACTTCAAGTTGCAGAGCACAAGGAAGGGGATGGAGGGGCCAAAATTATCTTCAAAATTGAATGTGAGCCTCACCCCTAAATCCTGCACACGCAGCCAAATAGGAGCCCCACTATATAGATTAGCAAGGTTGCTAGAAGGGGAGTGTTAGGAAAACTTAGTCACACCAGTGGGTTGGCTAAGCCAGATCTAACTGCCCAGGAGAGAGTTTCTTTATATTGTATATTAGAAGAATAGACATTTTTGGATCAAGAATATGCCACACTTTAGAGTAAGTGGCCATACTCACCCTCGTAGTACCATGCATCCCATTGGTATGTGTGCCACGCTGCTTTTTACCCCAGAACTGTGAATAAATATGGGAGCTTTGTCAAGCAATGTCACATAGGATACGGGTTGCACACCATTTTGGTGTTTATGTTGTACACGTGCAGTGTGGGCTTGGCACGAAACAG
Source organism: Lissotriton helveticus (assembly GCF_964261635.1). Classification (NCBI taxonomy): domain Eukaryota; kingdom Metazoa; phylum Chordata; class Amphibia; order Caudata; family Salamandridae; genus Lissotriton; species Lissotriton helveticus. Next base: position 119,197,286 of record NC_136063.1, on the reverse strand, counting down.
TGAGCACGCCCCTCGCAAAAATAAGGGTTTAAACGGATGAAACAAACATGGTTGAAAAAAGGTGTGCAACCCGTATCCTATGTGACATTGTTGAATTTAGCCCCCAAGGGGTTAGCACCCAGCAAAGAATCGTACTTTTCAAAAAAGAAAATATCGAGCAACTCATGCGAGGCGGAAAATCCTGGTTCACCGAGCAAGTCTGTTTTGAAAACGACACCGGAAGATGGGAAACAATCGTTCAATGATGGACATTTGACCAATTAATTGTGGACAGTTTATTTATTAATGTTTGAAAGAGACAGTTTGAGCTGCAGAGGCCTGGTTACGCTATAGCAGTGCAAAATATATACCGATGTTTTATCATGTTCCCACAGGGGATTATGGGAGATGTGGTTGCTTCGTAGAGTGTGTGTTTAAATAAGAGTATACTGTGTGTTTAAAGAAAGGGCGGGTCTTAGTCATGAAGGCGGGAGTTCTTGCAGTTAAAAGAGGGGGAGAAACAAAGAAAGGAGAGCTTCTATTTTTATAGAGGAGAGGAAGATGTTGACAGTCAAGCAGGTATGTTGAATGTGAAAATCTGAGAGATTAGAAAGAGGGTGGTTAAAGAGAAGGAGAGATTTAGAGACGAGACGGTAGATGGTGGGAAACAGAAGGTTGGTTGACAGGTGAAAAGAAAACGGTGAGAGGAAGAGGATGTTGGAGAACATTTACGAAAGAAGAGTAGAGTACAAACTGTGCAAACCCGAAGGGAGAATGAAGAAGTTTATGATTCATTTTTAAACACACGAAGGGAGTGACGCTAAGCAGAGGAATTAGATCTGAAAAAATGTAATACAATGGATATATTAAAATAGCATTGAAGGATAATATGCAGCATAAAACGATAGTGTTTCAAAGGAATTGCAGTCCATGGTTTTAAAAAAAATTGGTTTCTAATACTTGATTTATTTTCAGTATGTTCCCTGACGAAGGACCAAATGGGTCCGAAATGCATTGGACAAATAAACAAACTGCTTGAATGGAACCATGCATTAGTTCGTGTTTTTGGTTGAGAGGTTCGGATGGCCCGCCATTACATGAGAAACTTTGGAAATTAGCATTTGCCCCGCATGAGGAGGAGTTGAAGAAAGATGACTATAAGCAATGTGATCGCGCAGCGCATAATATAAGGATTAAGAGGGAAAAAGAAAAAGTTTAAGATGAAATAATGGAAGCATATGCATTTTTGAAAATGAGGCTGTCGCCGCTGAAGTGGGGTCAAAGAAATACCCCACTATTTTGGAGCTTTGTCAAGCAACTCACATCTGCTGCCTGAAACAACAAAGACAAAAATAGGACTGCCCAGTGGGAATCCTGATCTGTACCCAAATATTTGCACTATGTAGGACTGCATCCACTGCGCATGCTGGTACTACAGAACTCATATAGTGGGCCAGATGAGTGCTGATCAGTAGTGGGTGAGGTGACAGCTTTGTTATAACCACCAACCAGTGGTTAGGTCACTTCTAAACACTAGATTGTGAAAGCCTAGCCCGTGGAAAAGTAATAGCAGGTTTTCACAATTTGGGTACGCCTTCTTTGGAAAAGAAAATTATTTTCTTTAGTCCCCTCACTCACCAGAGGTTGCCCTCAGGTGACATGCTTCATCATTGGGGCCATCCCAAGCAACTACCTCTTGGGGCGTGCTGCGACTTGCGAAGGATACGTAGGAGCACTTTATGGTAAGACTGTGTGGTGCGGTGTATGGTTGTGGAGGCAAATAGTTAACAGTGGTAAACTGAACAGACCCACACCAATGTTTTCCCACAGGCGAGCCAAGAACCTAAGACATTTACTGGTACACACCCGGCCTAAACCACATGACAAAAGCAGCCAACAAGTTATCAGTACTCTTCCCACCGGCCACCACCTGTGTGGCAACTGCAGTGTTTGCCACCTTACCAGCACCAGGAAAAGAGTGCTTTTCAACACAGTCCAAATGTGGGAACTACGCAATATTACAAATTGTAATACAGTGGGAGTTGTATACCTCATAACATGCGTTTGCGACTTACACTATGTGGGAATGACAACAAGAAAAGTAAGCACAAGAATCTGCAAACATCGCAGTAGTATTCGGTGCCACAGAGCAAGCACTAAAATGGCGGCCCATTTCAATGAAAAACAACATACCCCAAACGATCTGCGATGGGTAATCCTTGAACACATGGAACAAGGTGCTAATCTTGAACAAGCCCTGCTAGAGAAAGAGCAAAGATGGTTGTTCAAATTGCACACAGATAGTGTAGGACTTAATGAGAATATACCTTGGGGGCAGTTTATGCGAAAACACTCTACATCCCCCCTACGAACATATCCCAGAACAGTCTGCATTAAGGTCCCTGTATGAGACAAGCTATTCTTTAAATATTGTGGTCAAAATATTGTGGACAATCACCATCGTTTAATGACATCTGTTTAACATAGTATTGTCTACGATTTCCCCCGTTTTATTTTCTGACTTTACATTTTCATTGTCTAATCTTTCATTTCCGGCTTTTCCCAGGCAATTGGATATTTTTTCCAGGAAATAATATAGAGTCTATAACACAGGATTTAACCTACAGCCAGTAGTACACTATACTACATGTAAAACTGTGGAATTGACCATGTGATGGGTATTCCTCCAGCTACCCAATTCAAAATGGCCACCAAAAATAAATCAAGGAAGAGTGGGTACGATCCCCACTTTCAAAAGTAATTATAACACAGCCCAAAATACTTTTTTCAAATTAATACCCATCGTAGGCGGCACAATAATTATATGTGCCGAAAATCCACACAATTAACAGCCGTCCGTTGAGCCTAAAACGCGCCGCGGTCAGTGAGATAAAGGGCGACCAAAAAGTGCCATCATATACAGCCTACGCGCACTAGTGTTTCTAAACATCACGTGGTTTGGCGGAATCACAACCCAAAATACTCAAAATGGCCCTGCGACTCGGACACACTAAGATGCAGTCGCACCTGGTACTAATAGGTTCAAAAAGACGGAGGGCTGCCGAGCTAAGTAAGTGTACCTTAACCTTAAAAACTTAATCAGGCTCGCACTGGGAGCAGAGCCTTGTATTCCAGTGAAGACCGTGCGTAACCTGGGAGTTATGCTGGATGACGATCTCCAATTGACCTCACAGACAAAAAAAACATCAGTGTCTGCTGCGGCCTACTGAGAGCGCTCAGACAGATTTTGCCTCTTCTGCCTGATGCGACTAGACCACTAGTGGTCAGAAGTGTGATCATGGCAAGACTGGACTACTGTAATTCCCTATACCTGGGAGCTCCTCTTTACATTTTACAGGGGCTCCAGAGAGTCCAGTCCATGGTGGCCAAGCTAGCTCTAAACAGACCCCATAGTTCTTCCACCACATTGTCACTTAGAGAACTACACTGGTTGCCAATTGGGAGCAGAGTTGCTTTTAAGTCTCTCTGCATTGTCTACAGAGCACTACAAAACTTGGGACCTATCCCATTACAGGAAAGGCTCACCTGGTACAAACCAGCCAGGTCTCTGCTTTCTGCCAGCTTGGGGCTAGCAGTAACCACCAGGATTAAGAAGTTAAGGCTAGGTGGTAGAGCTTTCTGTACTTCGGCATCAAGGCTGTGGAATGAACTGCCTCAAAATATTAGATTGACCGATACCCTGCTAGAATTTAGAAAGAGTCTAAAGACATGGCTCTTTGCTAAAACCTAAAGACCTACTTCAGGCTCATCAAACAGTACTGACTGTCGTTTCCACCTGACACAAACATTTCTGTATTGTTTTTTTCCATCTGATTTTTCCTTTCTGACGCCAGGATACCCGTAGGGTGACAGATGCGTGATATAAATTTTAAATACAATACAATACAATTCCTGACCCTGACCACATTTTACATTGCCAGACAGATTTTATTTTTTCGTTTTTTTGTTCCCACTCAGTCAAGTTGTACTTGTTTCTGAGCTGAACGCCGCTACCGAGTGAAAGAAACAAATAGATCTGCTTGACTGCTTTCATTAGCCGGTGAAACAATATTGCGTCGATCTAACACGAGGAGACGCCAACAGAGTGATCCCTGGGCTCCAGCGCTGGCCGCCACCCTTTCGGGCGGCTCCAGCGCTATCTGATCACGCAAAATACTGGGGGACCGCTGTATTGTCATCTGTTGTAGCAAACACGCCATTCCACGAAGAAATGCGATGTACGAGAGACCCGTGATTGCACTGTGACCTCCATTCGAGCTACTCCTACTCGAGCGACATTAAAACCATTAATGAGTGGCACATCATGTCACTTTCAGTTTTGGCTTCTGTCCAGTCCGTGTCCTGAGGAGAACCCATACTAACGTGCTGGTTCGAAACGCGTTGACCCAGAGCCTTGGAAAATTAATAAGGGTGCCACTAGGGCTGTCAAAATCCACACTGTGTGTCCCCTAGTTGTGCAACCCCTCAATTGGTTTTTCCTGTCCTTGGCTCAAGGAAGACAGGCAGGCAGTTCTCTTTAACCCGAGGCCCTCTTGTCTTTTGTACCAAACAGAAAGGACTGGTTCCTAATGAGAATGAATCGTTAGGGATTTTATTATTGTTGTGTATCGCTTTGTGTTGTTTGCATCAATTGATATATAATTTTGTTGAGCACTTGTACAGTTCGTTATTGCACAGTATTGCACAATTGTCGTTTGTATGTAAAACTTTTCACTGCTTGACAACTTTCTATTTGATGATATACTTTTAAAGTGATTAATGTTTTTCTAAAAATTTAAAAACTGAAATAAAACAGACATTCCTCCAGTACAACTTGACTGAGTGGGAACAAAAAAACGAAAAAATAAAATCTGTCTGGCATATTTGTTTGTTCTGCACATTTGAGTGGTCCAAGCCAGTACAGACACAGGACCCCAACCTTTTCCTCTGTTTGCACATTTTACATTGGGCAGACACCGGACGAGATACACACCAGCGATTCCCGTTTTTTTGCACATGTAACTCTTTTTTCACATGTAAAGTAGAAATGAGCGGGAAAAGAATGCCCAAAGCTAATCGCCATTAGATATAACTTAGCGCAAACGTGCCTTTGCACAGGTAACAACATAAGGAAATGCCTAATTAAATGGTTACACATCACCACTATTAGAAACAACGCAGCATTTCTTGTTCAATACTCTTGCTCGTTACGAGCATAATCGCAGCACTACGGCATTGCTACCGAAGTTCCATTTTTCTGATATTAGTCGGACCATCTATGGTTGATAAAGAAATATCGTATTTTAAATGAACTCTGAGCATATCATGACCCTGTTTCTTTGATATTATAAACACCACACATTCAGGGAGAAGTATTACGAGGAGGATTGTTTTATGCATATGAAAACTCTTTTTGCACAACCACAAAAAGCCTCAGAAAGTCAAACTAATCTTAATGCATTCTTAATGAATTCTCATTACAAATCTTGCATACCATTGTTTTCTGACCCAACAGAGTCTACAGGCCCCTCCACCCAGGCGGACCATGGGGCATATTACTGCTAATGACTAAGTACGTTTATTCTTTGTCCAAACTAAGACCGGGATAATGTTATATGTTACATGAGCGACCTTTGACCCTGTCCTCAGGTAGGTCACCCACCCAGCTGCCACATGGTCCTCCTGTGATGCTCCTCCCACTGTCGCCTTGCCCCTGCCGCTACGTAGTGCTGCGTGAATCTCCTCCGGTCTTGCCCCTCGTTTTTTTCTATTTTGCCTTGGAGTTTGTTTTTTGTATTCTGTACTCCCCCATTTTACTTCCGCTGTGCCCTTTGTACCCCTTTTGCCTTCTATGCCCCATTTCCCCCGTATTACCTTCTGTGTCCTCTCCCCGGCTTTCCCTCTGTGCCACCTTTCCCGCCGCTGCGTCCCTGCGGACCCCGCCCCCTGCTGTTCCCATTTGCCGCCCCACTCCCGCCTACCAGCTGCTCCTCCCTCCCACAGCCCCTCATATGGAAGCCGCACAACGGCCACGCTGCTGGCACGCCAAAGGCAAGCCCGTCTGTGCCCGTCCGCTCCTGGACCGCATCAAGCGCCAGAACCCCTGGGCCCCGCAGGAGCCAGGGCACGCAACTGAGATACGACACCTCCACCCTCAACGCACTCAACACCGGACACTTACCTGCCTGCTACCGAGCCACCCCAAAACAAAACCACGGACACTTCGCCTGCCAAACCTGCAAATTCACATGCCTCCAAACCTGCACCCCGCCCACAGAACAAAGCAACAACAACAACAACCTCAAGTGCATCCTCCTCAACGCCCGCTCCGTCCACAAACACGCCATCGAACTCTGGGACCTCTTCGATACTACAGTACCTGACGTCGCCTTCCTCACGGAAACCTGGATGAACGCCTCCTCGGACCCCGACATCGCCATAGCCTTCCCGGACGGCTACAAAATCACCAGGAAGGACCGCGTCAACCAAAACGGAGGAATCACCATAATCTACAGGAACACCATCAGCATCACAACCAACGCCGAAGACACAATCTCCGCCGCCGAACACCTACACTTCCAGATCCACTCCAACCCCAAAACCACACTCAGAGGAACCCTCATATACAGACCCCCGGGCCCACGCACACAATTCAGCGAAACCTTCGCCGACTTCAACAGCCCGCACGCCTTAGCATCACCCAAATACATATTCCTAGGGGACCTAAACTTCCACCTGGAGAATAACAATGACAGCAACACCACCACCCTACTCAACAACCTCGCCAACCTCCGACTCAAGCAACTGGTGAACACACCCCCCACTACGCTGGCCACATGCTTGACCCCATCTTCTCTGCAAGCAACCACGTCTCCTTCAGCCACACCACTGGACTACACTGGACAGACCACAGCTGCATCCACTTCACTTTCAAGAAAACTACATCCCATCACCACACGCAACAGATCCCCCGCAGATGCTGGTAAAAAGTCACCACAGACCAGCTAACCACATCGCTGAGCCAGAACCCACCAGTCGACACCCCTGACACCAACAACGCAGCCCAGAACCTCGCACAATGGATCACCAACTGCGCCAACGGACTCACTCCTCTCAAGAACCCCCCAGGCAAGACCAGCAACAGGAAAAACACGTGGTTCACCAACTCTCTCAAAGCCTCAAAGAAATCCTGCCGAACCCTCAAAAAAACCTGGCGCCACGAACAGGCAACAGTAAACATGACACCCCTCAATAACGCCACTCGCGAACACCTCCAGCTGATCCGCACCACCAAAAGGACATCGTTCAAAGACCGGCTGGACAACAACACCCACAACAACAAGGAACTCTTCAACATTGTAAAAGAACTCTCCAACCCCAGGGCCAGCAACAATGACATCGCACCGTTGCAAGACCTCTGCAACTCTCTCGCCACGTTCTTCTACCGCAAGATCGCAGACATACACGACAGCTTCAGCATCCAAACCCCGCCTCCACCCACCGAACCAACAATCACACCCACCACCCTCAGCGCCCTCAGCACTGAAGACACCACCCACGTCATGAACACCATTCATTCTGGCTCTCCCTCTGACCCATGCCCTCACCACACCTTCAACAAAGCCGACGCCATCATCGCACCCCACCATCAGAACATCATAAACAACTCCTTCGCGTCAGCCAACTTCCAGAAAGCTGGACGCATGCAGAGATCAACGCCCTACTGAAGAAACCCTCAGCCGACCCTAAAGACCTCAAGAACTCTCCTTCCCTTCCTGGCTAAAGTCATTGAGAAGACTGTCAACAAACAACTGACTGCATTCCTTGAAGCAAACAACTCGCTCGACCCATCCCAGTCCGGATTCCGAGCCAACCATAGCACCGAGACCGCCCACATCGCAGCCACCAACGACATCAGGACCCTGATGGACAACGGAGATACAACCACTCTCATCCTCCTAGACCTCTCAGCCGCCTTCGATACCGTCTGCTACCGCACCCTAATAACACGCCTCAACAACCCTGGATCCAAGGAAAAGCTCTGGACTGGATCACCTCATTCCTCTCCTACAGATCCCAGAGAGTCCGCCTCCCTCCCTTCCGCTCCAAGGCCACCAAGATCATCTGCGGTGTACCCCAAGGCTCCTCGCTCAGCACAACCCTCTTCAATATCTACATGAGCCCCCTCGCCGCCATCGCTCGCAAACACAACCTCAACATCATCTCCTACGCCGACGACACCCAGCTGATACTCTCCCTCACCAAAGACCCAGCCACCTCCAAAACCAACCTCCAGGAAGGAATGAAAGACGTCACGGAATGGATGAAGCTCAGCCGGCTGAAAGTCAACTCAGACAAAACAGAGGTCCTCATCCTCTGACAATCCCCATCCGCCTGGAATGACTGATGGCCCACGGCGCTGGACGCCTCACCAATTCCCACGGACCACACTCGCAACCTGGGATTCATCCTGGACTCCACCCTCACGATGACCAAACAAGTCAACGCCATCTCATCGTCATGCTTCAACACCCTGCGCATGCTTCGAAAGATCTTCCGGTGGATCCCCACCGATACCAGAAAGACAGACACCCAAGCCCTCGTCACCAGCCGACTGAAGTAGGGGAGCGCCCTGCACGCAGGAACCACAGCCAAACTTCAGAAACGACTTCAGCGCATACAGAACACCCCTGCACAACTCATCCTCAAGATCCCTTGCCACAGCCACATACCACCCCACCTGGCAAAGAAAAAAAATTTGTTTTTTCCCCCAAGGTCCAATGATTACGCTGCTTGGCATCTTCCCTTTTATTTGACTATAGCCAATACACTCGAAAGCGATATAGGATTGGGTATATGAACGCAGCATGTGTCCCAGACGGTTGATCCAAGGTGGCTTGGTGGGATTATGACATTACTTACTGTGGGGCAATTAGGGTGGCCTCTCTCGGAGCTCCTTCCAGTTTATCTGAGACAGTAAGGTCATTTCCACATGCTACTAGTTGATCACCAAGGGCGAAAAATGAGGACACAAAAGAATATAAAGAGAAAAAAAAACCACCCCACCTGAGAAACCTGCACTGGCTCCCTGTCAGCAAGAGGCTCACGTTCAGGCTCCTCACCCACGCACACAAAGCGCTCCACGACATGGGCCCGAATACCTCAACAACCGCCTCTCGTTCTACACTCCCACCCACCAGCTCCGCTCCGCCAGACTCGCCCTCGCCTTGGTCCCACAGATCCGCAGAACCACAACCGGAGGAAGATCTTTCTCCTACCTGTCCGCCAAGACATGGAACTCCCTCACCGCACACCTACGACTGACCCAGGACCACCTCACCTTCAGGGAGCACCTCAAGACCTTGCTATTTGAGCAGTAACAGAACCCCCCTCCCTTCAGCGCCTTGAGACCCTCACGGGTGAGTAGCGCGCTCTATAAATGTATTGATTGATTGATTGATTGACATGTTGTGTTTGTTTTTTTGTAAGTGTACAGCCGAAACGAGTGTGCTCTATGTGTACATATAATTGTATATTTTAAATTTAAATCCTTTGAACAGGAACACCATGCACAGACGTAGATGGAGTACCATCCACGGTTTGTTTTGTTCTTCTGTTTTTAGGGGCACCAGACTAAGCACCTAATGTTAGGTTTCACTCCATAGGCACAACACCACAAGGATCAACCAATGTATTTTAACTTGGCCTGCCCACATGGGCAGGCATCATGTACTAACTTTCATATCTATATAGATACTACGGATACAACATTAACCGTATGTATACCTGACAGATACATACATTAGGTGTGTCTATCCATTTATTTCTTAACCTTATTCTAGGTTTATCAACGGAGTGGCATACATGGGGCTGGCCCCCATGTTGTCCTGAAGAAATGGTGTAGGGAACACCTTGAAAAAATTCGACAAGATAGCTAGTACTTTGACCACATTATTGATCTTATTCCTATATCTAACCATTTTTTACTATACCAACTAGAGGCAAAAATAAATGTGTTGGCTTACTAGCTACTTATTTTTAACACACACTAAGCACCACTCCACCACCATACACTGCACCACACATAGTCTCACCATAAAGTGCTCCTACGTATCCTTCGCAAGTCGCAGCACGCCCCAAGCAGTAGATGCTTGGGATGGTCTCAATGATGAAGCATGTCAACTAAAGGCAACCTCTTGTGAGTGAGGGGACTAAAGAAAAAAAAATATTTTCCAACGAAGGCATACCCAAATTGGGAAAATCTGCTATTACTTTTCCACAGGCTAGGTTCTCACAATCCATTGATTATGGGTTATAGTGCTAAAATGTATAATTCAAGAGGCCAAACCTAGCCTTAGCCTCTCTCTACCCTCCTTTTTGATTATTCACTTCTAAACACTACCTGACCAATGTGTAAGCCAGAGGATCGATACCCAGTTAGGAAGTGAACAGATGCCTCTTAATCAAACAAAGAAACTTGTTCAGGAAGCATTCCTCCTATGACTAAAATGGGTGTTGGCTGGCTTCAATTATCCCTGGGTTTTAAGTATTAATCATCCTCATGCCCAAACTGAAAAATAACTATATATTTGCTGGCTTCACCCATCAATCAAGCAATCAGGCATTTGCTAAGTGCGACTACTCACTTGTAAGGATCTCCAGATGCTTGGGGAGGGGAGGGAGTTAGCATGCTCCAGTCCATCAAGGGTGGGGTCAGTCATAGAGCCAGCTTTTTAGGTTTCTTGCGAAGATGGGGAGTGATGTTGTCTGTCTGAGGTGTTTTGGCAGGGTGTTCCATGCTCGGACTGCGAGGAAGGAGAAGGAGCGGCCTCCCGAGCTGATCTTTTTGATGCAGTGGACCACAGCGTAGGAGAGCTGGGCAGATCATGGGGGCCTCTGGGGTGCATGGAATTTGAGTCGGCTGTTCAGGTATGCTGGTCCGGTGTTGTGGAGGGCCTTGTGGTCATGGGTGAGCATCTTGAAGGTGAATCTAGCTTTGATGGGGAGCCAGTGGAGTGTGCGCAGGTGCTGGGAGATATGGCAGTATCTTGGCAGGCTGAGGACCAGTCTTGCAGCAGCATTCTGGATGGTCTGTAGCTTGCAGGTGAGGTTTCGTTTTATTCCAGCATAGAGTGCATTGCCTTAGTCGAGTCTGCTGGTGACTAGGACGTGATTGACGGTCTTTCTGTGTTAGAGGGAGATCCATTTGAAGGTCTTACGTAGGAGGCAGATGGTGTGGAAGCAGGAGGACGAGACAGAGATGATCTGGCTGTCCATTTTGAGCTCGGAGTCCAGGATGATTCCCAGGTTGCGTGCATGGTCCGTGGGTGTGGGCAGGCTTCTGAGGGTGGGGGGGCCACCAGGTGTTGTTCCATGCATTGGGGTTTGGCCCCATGATGAGTGCTTCTGTTTTGTTGGTGTTTAGTTTTAAGCAGCTGTTTTTCATCCATTTGGTGACAGCTTCCATGCCTTCTCAAAAATTGTGTCTGGTGGTATTGGGTTTGTTGGATAGGGAGAGGATGAGTTGGGTGTCGTCTGCATACGACTCAATGTTGAGTCCGTAGGTTCTGATGATGGGGACGAGCGGAGCCTCGTAGACTTCGAATGGTGTAGGGCTGATGAAGGATCCCTGGGGAACTCTGCAGGTGGTAGGTGTAGGGTCAGAGAGGAAAGGGGGGAGCCTGACCTGCTGCGTTCTGCCGGAGAGAAAGGAGCAGATCCAGTTGAGTGCCTTGTCTTGGATCCCTGCGTCGTGGAGTCTGCATTTTAGAGTATGGTGAGAGACTGTGTCGAAGCCACTCAGAGATTGAGGAGGATGAGGGCTGCTATTTCTCCTTTGTCCAGTATGGTGTGTATGTCGGCTGTTGCAGTGAGGGGGGCGGTTTCCATACTGTGTTTTTTTGAGACGCCGGATAAGGAGGATGCTGTGCTCTTCGATGAATGTGGCGAGTTGGCTGTTGATGGCTTTCTCGATGAATTTTGCTGAAAAAGGGAGCAGGGAGATGGGTCTGTAGTTTCTGAGGTTGGTGGGGTCCGCCAAGGGTTCTTCAAGAGGGGGTTAACCTCAGTGTGTTTCAAGTCATTGGGGAATGTGGCGGTTGCCAAGGAGCGGTTGATGGTGTGGCAGAGCATGGGTGCGATGGTGTCGGAGTCTCTGCTGAAAATATGGTGGGGGCAGGGGTCAGTGTGGGCTCCAGAGTGGATTGCCTTCATCGTCTTTAGTGTGTCTTCGTGGTGAGGGCTGTCCAGTTGTCGATCACTGGCTTCAGGGTGTCAGGGGCGGTTGGTAAGGGTTCAGTGTGTTGGTTGCCTTCGTCAAAGTTGTCGTAGATGCTCTTGATTTTGTGGTGAAAAAAGGTGGTGAGTTTGTCGCAGAGGTCTTGTGAGGGAGGGATGTTGGTGGACTCGCTGGTGGGTTGGGTGAACTCCTTGATGATGTTGGAGAGTTCTGTCTTCAATCGCTTTTTTCCTCGCATTTCTGATGAGTTAGTGGTGGGTGTTGGTGGTGGCTCTGAAGTTGTTGTAGGCTTCTGTAGCTTTGGTGTTCCTCCAGGCATTTTTGAGGCAGTGGCATGTGTGTCTGGACTCTCGAAGTTTGGTGGTAAACCATCTGGATTTCTTGATGTGGGTGTTGTTGTTCTTCTTGAGGGGGGCTTTGATGTTGGCAGTGTCAGAGATCCATCTGTGCAGGGTTCGGGATGCGGTGTTGGTGTTGTCATTTTCCGTGATGTTTGGGGTAGATTTGCTGAGTGATGAAGTTAGCTGGTCGTTGGTGATTCTGGTCCAGTTTCTTTGTGGGAGCAGGTGCAGGTGTCTGTGGATGGTGCTTGTTCTGAGGGTGAAGTGAACACATCATGGGTCAGTTCATTGGAGTTCAGTGGTGTGGCTGAAGGTGATGGAGTTACCTGTTGTGAAGAGGAGGTCAAAGGTGTGTCCTGCTGAGAGCATGGGTTTGGTCACGATCTGGTGGAGTCCAATGTTGTGGAGGTTGTCCGGGAGGGATGTGGTGCTGGGGTCCAGATGGTTGTCGAGGTGGAAGTTGAGTGTAGCTGGTGGACGCGATGGCATGCGGGGAGATGATGTCCGTGATGGAGTTAGCGAAACATCTGCGGCGTCCAGGGGGTCAATAGATGAGGGTTCCTCAGAGGGTGGTGGTAGGGCTGGCCAGTATCTTAAAGTGAAGGTGTTCTATCAGGACTGTGGGCTCGTCAGTGAGTGTGCTCAGAAGGAGGTTGGATTTGTGGATAATGGTGATTCTTCCTCCCGGGCGGATGGGGCGGTCCTTCCTGGAGATCTTGTATCCTTGGGGAATGGCGATGGCGGTGTCCAGTCCCGAGGTGGTGTTGGGCCATGTTTCGTGAAGAACGCTACATCCAGGGTGGTGATGTCGAGGAGGTCCCAGTTTTTGGTGGCATGTTTGTGGAGGGATCGGACGTTGAGGAGGATGCATTGCAGGGTCATCAGTTGGGTTGTGGTCTTGCAGGCGGGTTGCGCGGGTTCATGGTCTCAGCAGTGCTGAAGGTGTGCTGGCAGCGGTGACAGCTGAAGCTTCCGTGGGTGTCAACTGGTGATGCTAGCTTGCTGTTGTTGTTTGCGTCCTGGGTTGAGAGCGTGGATGCCACTGGATCGTAGCGTTGGCGTAGAGGAGGTTCAGGGTTCTTGGCGCAGGTCACGGCCGTGTCGCAGATGGGCGCAGATGGACTTGCCTTTGGCACGCCTTCGGCGCGCCAGCGGCTGCCATTAGGTAGGGGTCGGGGTGTTAGAAAACTGGGAGGCGGGAGAGGAGAGGGGAGCTGGATTGGGCTGGTCAAGTTGGACATGCTGAGTGGGAGGGGCCACGGGGGCAGCAGCTGCAGGGAAAAACAGACAGAAAAGGCAAAAGAAAGGAAAGAGTGAAAATGAGGTAGTGAAAGGTGCAAGACAAGTGCGGAAAGAAAAAGAAGGGGAGTAGGAGGGGAAGATGAAATCAGTGAAAAACAAGTGAAAATGGAAGAATGACAGAGGGGGAGTGAAATAGGGAGATAGAAATCAGTAAAAACGAGTGAAAACGGAGGAAAGACACAGAGGCGGTTAAGGGGAGATTGGAATCAGTAAAAAATGAGTGGAAACGGATGAGAGAGACAGAGTAGTATTGAAAGGGGGAGATTGAAATCAGTAAAAAACTAGAGATAACGGAGGAAAGACACAGAAGGAGAGTACAAGGAGGCGATTGAAATCAGTGAAAAACAAGTGAAAACGGTGAGAAAGAGCAGAGCGAGAGAAAGGAGACAGAGGTCCACTGGACCACCAGGGATTAGGCGCAGGTATAATCTGCGGGTGGAGGAGCTCCTCGAACACCAGCATTCGAGAGTGCAGGGGCTTAGAGGAAGGCCTTACTTGATGATGGAACTGTGAGGGGGGATAGCAATTTCACTGACAATGAGTCAGTGGTCTTGCTCACCTGTCTCCGCTGCGGCCCCCATTAAGTAGGGGTCGGGAAGGGATGGACAGCTGGGAAGAGGGAGCGGGGAGGGGAGCTGGACTGGGCCGATTGCTTTGGTCATGCTGGGGGGGGAGGGGCTGCGGGGGCAGCAGCAGCAGAGAAAAACAGGAAAGGCAAAAGAGAGGAAAGAGTGAAAATGAGGCAGTGAAAGGTGCAAGAAAAGTGGGGGAAAGACACAGAAGGAGAGTGAGAGGGGAAGATTTAATCAGTGAAAAACGAGTGAGAAACAGATAAAGAAGGAGTGAAAAGGGGAGATTGAACTCAGTAAAAAACGAGTGAAAAGGGAGGGAAGACACAGAGGAGGAGTAAAGGGGGAGATTGAAATCAGTAAGAAAACAAGTGAAAACAGAGGAGAGACACAGAGGGGGAGTGGAAAAGGGAGATTGAAATCCGTAAAAAAATGTGAGATAACAGAGGAAAGACACAGAAGGAGGGTAAAAGGGGGAGATTGAAATCAGTGAAAAACAAGTGGAAACGGAGAGAAAGAACAGAGCGAGAGAAAGGAGACAGAGATCCTTTGGACCACCAGGGATGAGGTGCAGGTAAATATATCACTCAAAATTAGGCATCAAACCATATATACCCGCACCAGTCTTGACATGCCTATATTTTAAACAGAAAGTAAGGTGCAAAAGGGCTTGAGACACAATCCCCTAGGTACCAATTCTGAGAAACCAGAATTAAACTACCTGGTCTCTCCAATACCATACAAGAGAAAAACTGCCCAGCACACTTATAAGTATCAAATGTGTAAAATTCATTTTTCTTTAAAAAGTGTTTGTTGCAAACATCAGTTGCAAAAAAAGATTTTAAAAGAAAAATGAATAAAGGCTGAAGTGCAATATTACACTATCACATCGACTCTTTTTTGGGAAAGAAGTTTTGTCTTAAATCTACTTTATTGTCTATTTTACACATTTGAGACTTATAAGTGTGCAGAGCTGTTTTTCTGTTATAAGGTGCAGGTAAAACCTGCGGGCGGAGAAGGGCTTCGAACACCAGCACTCGAGAGTGCAGGGGCTCTAGGGATGGCCTCACTTGATGGTGGAGCTGCGAGGGGGGGAAAGCAATTTCACTGACAATGAGGCAATGGAAATCTTTATCGCCGCTGCCATTACCTGCGAATTTGGTGCTCTTGGTTCGTTCATCTTTGGGGGACAGTGGAGGATTGTTGAGCTCCATATATCCAGCTCCCTGCACTCTGGCCGGTCTCCCCCCGCCGCCGCAAGCCTCCTGACATCTGGTGCGGCTGCTGTGTGGGGGGGACTACAGGTCCCAGCAGCCTTAGCAGAAGGAAGCCGCCGACGCCCTGTCCGTGCCCAGAGGTGCTCATAACCAGCGGGGGCCCTTGACAGAGCGGGAATCTTTATCGCCGCTGCCATTACCTGCGAACTTGGTGCTCTTGGTTCGTTCTTCTTTGGGGGATAGTGGAGGATTGTTGAGCTCCATATATCCAGCTCCCTGCACTCGGGCCGGTCTCCCCTCGCCGCCGCAAGCCTCCTGACATCTGGCATGGCCGCTATGTGGGTGGGGGACTACAGGTCCCAGCAGCCTTAGCGGCAGGAAGCCGCCGATGCCCTGTCCGCGCCCGGAGTCGCTCATGACCAGCGGGGGCCCTCGCATCGCGGGACGTGCGCGGGCGGCGCCGGGCTAAGCCCGGGTAAAGGGCGGGCCGTCTGTGGTCATCCTTGGACGGCGAAGAACGGGACGGGCTACCCCCCTAAGACCCAGGACTCCATTTTAGAGATTGTATTCACTGATGGAAAAAACGTTTCCGGTTCCATCAGGCCTTACCATATATTGTTGAGAGCAATTGTTATCTAATACATTACAAATAAGTGCTGTTTTGTAAATTAAGCCTACCCAAACAGATAAAGGAGAAAAGCCACCCTCTAAACATATAGGTGGGAGCCTCATGGGAACTCTGGATAATTATATTACCCGGGCAGCAGCCTCATTAGATCGGGAGCTTGTTGAGGCGGAAAACCAGCTCTCATAAGAAATATTTTCAAAACGATCCTCCTTGGGTCCGATTAAGAATTGTATAACCCCTTAGAACCGTTTAAACCAACGCCTTAGTGATTTGGGGTTGCCCGATATAAGTATAGGCTCGGACACGCATAGTGATATAACCCTGGGGAATAGTACACAGGACACTCAAAATGGTAACATCAATGAGGAAAATATGCCCTGTAAGATACTGTCAATAAAGACACCGGTATGCCCTAGCGTTGAAACGCTACCAAGTATTACTAAAATAGGGATACAAAAGCGGGGCGGGAGTGAGCAGAAAGGCAAACGGGCAAAGGTCCCCAAACTGATAAACAAGATGGGTAATAGGCTGGACTTTGTTGCTCAGAATAGGAGTACACTCCTTTTTCACAAAAACGGTCAACTCCAACAACTGAAACACTTACCGCCGAGAGTACAGGGAGAAGATGGCCTGAGTGGACAAGTGGAACAGCTCGTAAAGTCTTTAATGCTACCTCTCATTGAGAGAATGAAAATAATTAGCACAAGTATTGGTAAGCTGCAACAGGTTGCAGCCGATAACACTCAATTGCTACACTCTCTAATAAATACTGATGAGGTAGGAGGACATGCTACACAGTCAGGCAAATGGCCCATTTTGGAACAAACCCCTGCACATGCCCCTGTTAACACTGCAACCTCATTAGGAAATATAATTCCCACCAAAAACGATAACCGTGTAACAGCTATAAAGAGCAGATCTCAGAGGACGGAGGGAACCAGTAGCCCAGTGAGGGCTTCCCAAATACATCGGAAGGAGGGTGAACAACCTGCCAAAACGACCAATGGACATACCCAGTCCAACAAACCAGTACAGGGGGTGGGCAACTGTGTGTTTTTAGATTTCCCCCCCAAAGTGCTCCTTTAGTGATTGTTCTGGTAAATATTCCCCCTCTCCGTCAAGGAGAAAGAGAGGACTTCTTTCAAATTAAAAACAAAGTCACACACTGGCTCTCTCGGAACACAGTAGGAGGAAATAGGGCAGCCCATAATATAAGTATGGCACGTAGAGTAGCCTGGGTGGGGCACTCAAGGAAAACCAGAGAAGGAGATTGCATTGTAATTAATAGCCCAGTTCCAGCTGAGATGATACTTAGGGAGGTAGAGGGTGTCCCCCAGCTGGGAGGACAGGGGATAGATATTCTGCCCCTTGGATTCTTTTATAGACCATGGCTGCAGGGTGCACCCACTCATTACATCAATAGAAATAGGATGCACGTTAACAACCAGATCTATCCCAGAAGGCTAGAAGGGTGGGAAACAATACCCCCGAGATTCAATGCAGGCGAAAGGAAGGGTGGACCAGGTTATTTGTCGGGCATAGAGGTTAGAAATAGATTCAATGCACTATCGGGCCTAAATGATAGTGACTGACTGGGAGGAATCCCTTCTAGTTATCTCCGTCATG
Source organism: Lissotriton helveticus (assembly GCF_964261635.1). Taxonomy (NCBI): domain Eukaryota; kingdom Metazoa; phylum Chordata; class Amphibia; order Caudata; family Salamandridae; genus Lissotriton; species Lissotriton helveticus. Next base: position 119,179,386 of record NC_136063.1, on the reverse strand, counting down.
ATGGTTCTCATACTGACCCTGTATACTCCTCAGCACTGGTTAGTCCAGAGAGTGATTTTAAAAACTCTACCTCTGACACCCCCATTAACACCGTACCACTAACACTGAAAGGACAAAGTTGGGCAACATACCCCAGATCACCCCAACTTGAACCATCTAGACAGTCTGTCAAGGTGATTGGAGAGCCCAAACAAGAACTACTGGGGACATTGAAACTATAGAATGGAGATCTGTCACAACAGAGGACGGGTGCAGGGTGAGCCAGACCACTGAGTTAAGAGTGAAAAGTGAGGTTTGTGATCTAGTGGGTAATAGGGCCTTACAACCAGCGACGGTGTTTCAAGTTACACATTAATGGGGGAGGCCGCTGACCGGGATGATCGAGCCTTAAGGTCCTCAGTGAAATATGGGGAGGGCGACTCAGTAGTAGCTGACAGCTTACCAATAGGGAGTCAGGTTTCTAAGGCACTAAGCCTCACCACGTCTGTGAACAAGCTGGGGATCCTATCTTGGAATATCGCCGGGTTAAGATCAAAAAGAGGGGATACTAATTGGGAGGCGTTTCTTGGTGCTCATCATGTTATTGCTTTCCAGGAAACATGGGAAGATAGAGAAAGTTATTACTTGGATGGGTACCAATCATTTGTTAAATGTGCAACTCCAACTAGGATGGGGAGATCCAGGGGCGGACTTATGCTGTTATTTAGTTTGAAACTGTTATATAAGGCTGTATTAGTAGCGACAAGTTCCCTTAATGTTTTAGCAGTACGATTGGAATGTGACAACCTCCCAAATATTTTTTAGTGGTAAATTTTTATAATTCCTTCACCAGGAATGATGACTTAGAACATTTGCATGCACTAGCTGGGTTCCTGGATGATTATGATGATAGCAACAATATTTTTTATTATTTGTTAGTGCTTGGTGAATATGCACTCTGAGGAAGACCCATTTGAGGCCACTCACTTTGAGCACACTAGGAGTGGGGTCTATCTAGAGAGTTTTTTATCATCATATTATCTGTTCGCCCCAGCACAGGGGGAAAGTCAAGACCCTGTCCCGACTTTTAATGGCCAAGGTAAAGAATCCATTATTGATTATATTTTTGTGTCATGTTTATTGAGGGATTCATTAGGTTCCTTTAGTGTTTCACAGAGAGGCTATAGTGATTACAATCCACTCACGTTGATTATTAATATTAAGGCACCTAATACTGAATCTGTCTCATCTAGGATCTCAAACTCTAACATAGCCTCTAAATCTCAAGGCCGCAGGATACGGTGGGAGGCGGTCACTACTAGCGATGTTTGGGAAAACCTGTATAGCAGTAGCACTGAGGATCGGACTACCTGCCTAGGAGGTAACTCAGATCCTACGGAGATTCTGTTCGCTTTTAACCGTATAACAGCACAGGTAGCAGTTAATCTGACTAGGAAAAGTAAAATAAGGCCCAGGAAATTGAAGAACTGGTTTAACAAAGCCTGTAGCGACTCCCATACAGCACTTTTAGAGGTGCTCAAAGAGCCTGTTAAGGATGCACAGAAGATTGCCGAGGCAAGAAGGGCATATAAAAAGGCAATTAAAGGAAGGAAATTGAGGTTGAAAGGTATGGCATGGGAGGAACTGACCAAAGTGAGTGTACTTGAAAGTAGCACTAAATTTTGGAAGGTAATAAATAGTCCTCTGTTTAATGAGAGAGAAAACTTAAATCAGGATTGCCTCATCCCTCCAGATAAGTGGGTGGAGCATTACGGAGGCCTCTATGGTGGAACAAACAATTTATCTTCCGTGTATCAAAGTGATTACACCCAGCTAGGAAAGATAGCGTTCTCAGAAGAGGAAGTGTTGAAGGCCATTGAGTCTACTGCACATGGAAAAGCACCCGGTCCGGACGGGGTTCCGGCGGATCTTTATAGAGCAGACTTGCATTTATGGGCAAAGGTTTTAACCTCTGTTTTTAATGCAGTTACCATAGTGGGTCCCCCAGTGTCCTGGGGCAAATCAGTCATTGTCCCTATATTTAAAAAGGGTTCAAGAGAGGACCCGGCATGTTATCGGCCAATCTCTCTTTTGGACTCAGCTGCAAAAATAATGGGGAAAGTAGTCTTGGAACGGTTGACAGATTGGTTGGAAGTGAATGCAGTTATTTCAGACCAACAGCACGGGTTTAGAAAGGGAAGAGGCACTGTTGGGCAGTGCCTCAACTTACATCTTCTTATAGGGAAGTACACGGTCGCAAAGCAGGGGGATATACATCTAGCTTTTATGGATCTGTCCACTGCTTTTGACCTTGTAAACCGCCAGAAACTCTGAAGTGCCCTGTCTGATATAGGACTAGACCCTGTGCTGATATCCTTCCTAGCAGATATTCTTAAAGACACAAGTGCAGCAGTTCGCTACAATGAGGAAGGGAGTCTGACAGAAGCTTCTCTGGTAAAACGAGGAGTAAGGCAAGGTTGTATCCTTGCTCCACTATTATTTACACTCTATATAAATAAGTTGGATGAAGCCTTGATTTTATCATGTAAGGACATTCCCAGAGTTGGTCATAAAATGATACCTGCATTACTTTATGCAGAGGATGCTGTACTAATTGCTAGGACTGCACGAGGTTTACAATCCCTGTTAGACTGCTTTATTAATTTTATGGACTCCTTGGATCTAAAAACAAATTTTAAAAAATCACACACAATGTCACTAGGCAGTAGATGGGCGAAAGGGGCAGTGTTTGTCTGCAAGGGGTTGGAACTCAGTAAAGTACCCACCTTCCCATACTTGGGTATAGTTTTTGATGATAAAAGATCATGGGTCATGCAGCGCGCATTGAAAAAAACACATTAGCGAGGGCGACAGGGGCACTGTTGAGCTTTTCTAAACGTTTAGGCTGTAAGCCATTACCGGCCATTATGAAAATTTATAACGCTAAGTGTTTGCCCATGGTGTTGTATGGAAGTGAGGTGTGGCGTTACACTAACTCAAGTGAGATCTAAATGGCAGAAAACGTCTTTTTTAGGAAAGTTTTATCGCTCCCTCAATCCGTAGCATCTTTTAATGTGCATGAATATTTGGGGGCTGGTTATATTTCGGACAAGATTGCGGTAGCACCGTTATTAGGGTGGCTGACAATATAGGCACAGAGAGCGCCGAATTTAAATCAATTAATTAACCAGGATTGCCTGTCCCTGGATAAGGCCTCAGCAATACCATGTTTCCGATATATTAAAACGCAAGCAGACTTAATGGGTAGCCCTGACCTGTTTACAAATCCTAGGGCCTAAAGTAAAATCATGATTAAGGCAGTGAAATACCAGTATCTAAATAGGTTGAAGGAACAGAGGGAAGGAGTGGAATTGGCAAAATCTTCGGTGAGAAAGTTTGTTATGCTAAGCACGTGGAGAGAGATCCAGCCGTACTTGATATACATAAATAAGCCATTCCACCTGTTTGTTTTGCTAAGATTTAAACATGGTTTGTTGCCTTGGCTGTTATCTTTCCCCAGGGGATTTGCTAAAAGCGGGATGTTGGGGCCGTGCCTGTGTGACAATAAGTCAGAAAAAGATGCCCTTCATATGATCTTTTTTTGTAAATTTTATGCTTTGCAGCGAAAGAAATTCATCCTCCCATTACTAAGAGGGTGCAATTTTGAACAGGCCCAACCGCCTCTGGTTTACCTGTAAATGCTAGGATCTGTCGTGATATGCTTCGCGGTGGCGAGTTACATCACAGGGGCTGTGAGATGTCGTAAGGAAATGCTGCTACCATAATTGCCCCCCTTCTGCACTCTTTGCACGTAATTTATTAGATAGTTTTTAAAAAATTGTATGTGAAAAATGTAGGTGTCTGAATTTTAAATATTAAGTTCTTTGTTTGGGGACAAACGTTTTTATTGTTTATATGTATTCACCAATTTATATTGTAATATACTTTGCTGTGTATCAGGACCCAGTGACATGATTAACTGTGAAAAGGTATTTATTGTGTATGCTTTGATGGTTTTAACATTTTTAACCGAATAAAGCTGAATTTTGGCTTTTCTGTTATGAGGCACAGGTAAAACCTTTGAGTAGAGGAGGGCCTCAAACACCAGCACTCGAGAGTACAAGGGCTCGGGGGAAGGCCTCACTTGATGGTGGAGCTGCAAGGGGGAAGAGCAATTTCACGTCAGTGGTCTTGCTTCCTTGTAAAATTAAATTACAGAAGTTCCTCAGCCCTCTCTAATTGCCCTTCCTGAGAAAGCCCGATTTGCATACCTTATACCTGAACTTCATGCCAAAAGGCCAAAGCCATTATTTCAGTTTAAATTCTCATTAAGAGGAAAACCTGATGGGGATGGCATCAATTGGATAGGCTAATTTTAATTAGCTCACTGGAGTTGAAAGAAGGTAAAATGTAAGTTTTGAAATGGTACCTTTCCTGTGTGTTTCTGTAAAATCCAACTTCACCAATTCAATGGTTATTTACTGAATATCAAAAACAGTGGTTGAATTGACTCTGTACCTTATTCCAAATCAAAGCTACCCAAAATGGAATTTAATGTATTTTTTTTCTTATAGAAATAACTGCAGTCTTAAATCATGGAACTAGCTTTTAGGGACAAGTCACTGTAGGATCATGCCACCTTTAAATTGTTACACCTTCCTTTTTTTTTTAATTATTTGCGCCCTAACATGTAGTTAACAAGGCACACATATGGTGAATTATTATTTCAAAGTAGAGTTCCCAGCTGTCAATGAAGTTTATTTTGATAGATTCCCATTCAGGTTTAAAGCCAGCAGCAGTCAGGCTACGCATGCTGGCCTGAATCGAAGATTTACTTGTTTGCCTTGTGAATAGCCACATATGTGTTTCACTCCTCCTGTGATATTTAAGTTGGGGCATTTCCTGTACCATATACTGTGATCTTACTGGGAAGTTAAAGATATTCAAATTTGGTAATAGCCGATGTAACTATGTTTTAGGGAGTCATAGTGCATGCACTGAGATCCAATCAGCAGTGCCCCAGTGTGCAGAGGCAAAAAACCTGAAATACCATTCAGCAAAAATAGGGGTTACTACTCAAAAAGAGGTATTTTCTGACAGTATGTTACAATTCCGTTTACAGTATAGAATTGACATTTAGTATGTCCTCAAAATCTGTTCAATAATCACCAAGTGCAAGATCACAACTTTAAACCACAGCACCCCAGGCAATATCCATCATGTTCACTCATAACTGATCTCTAATCCAAAAATATCAGTAGGCATTTTGTAGCAGACAGAACTGCATGCATAATAATTCTGATGCATTTTCACTCTGCACTCGTTCTTTTTTGCCAGAATATATCCATGAAATGTGACATAATAAACTCACCAGCCACCATGTCTGGCATCCTACTTGAACCGTTTCCTTTCACCCTGGAAATGTCTCTAGTGATTTCTTGGTTTCAAAGTGGCAGTTTAGTATTCAATTGAGCTGATTTCTTGTGCAAATTAATCATGAGAGGTTATATTAATGAATTTGGAAGCATTTGTTTTCTTAAGGAGCATTGATTTCACCTTAATGCAGAGAGATAAAGGCTCTATTTCTAATTTAGTTATATAACTATATATATAGAGGCCTTTGTTCCTTCCCTTTGAGAAAGGCCAAGGTGGCCGAAATGCATCAGGAAGGGGAACACTGTACTTTTGAAATGAAACGATAAATTCCACTGTAATGTGTGCTGCTCAACTTCTTTCTGCCGGAGAAAGACTGGGTGATATAAATATATATGTAAATGTATGTCCTTAACTATGTATACATATTTCAGTAATTACAGCCTCTATTTATGAGTATATTAAATTGTATATGATATATGCTTTGTAAAGATCACTCCAAAAGCAAACATAGACCAAAGACTGTCCAAGAATTTGGAAACAAATGACATAGTCTTTTCCTCAATAAACCATGCCGCATTCCTTTTATGGTAGCCCTGGGAGTGTTCTTTGCAGTATCATTGGTTTTGATCTACATATTAAGCGATTTTATAGCCGTCTGTTCTTTTCAATAAGGGCCAAAACTCCATCCTAGAGTGGGCTGAGAAGTGCTGGAAAAAAATTGAAATATTTACATCCAAATTGAATTTCTTTGAATCTCCAAATCTAATATTAACTTTTGGATTTCTTCTTTGTTGGTGATCTAGTTATTCCTACTACTAGCAAAGTGTTAACCCTGAACAAACCAAGTAAGTACTGCATCACCGTGTAAATAAGACTTGTACGCATTATTTTATAGAATGCAAATGAATCTTATAGCACACAATGTGTCTGATTGTCCTGAAGAGTTATAAAAACAATCCTTTCATAATTGTGCTTTTCATCACCTCTGTTGTATTGAAACAGATACCCTGGTGGGCCCAGACAGATGATGTTAAGAGCACATTGGATATACCTACTTAACATTATTGCATTGAGAACATTCCTTTAATACTATTCAGAGTTTTTATTGTCAACTGCTGCATTGTACTTCTTTTTTGTGATCAACCACTAAAACATCCATACTCAGAGCGTGTGCTTTTTAAAAAAGTTCCCTCCTTGCCCTTTGTATGTTTCATTATCACAAAAGGAATGAAAGGACTAGATACATCTACTATTACAGGCTGACAGAACTTTTATCTGACATGCAGAGCAGTTGTGAAGTGCAGATAGTTTTTGAGAACTCACTTCTAAGAGACAAGCATGCAAAGTCTCTCATAGACTTTGATACGCTACATATTTAAAAAATCTAATATGATGACTCGGAAAAACTGCAACCTGTATTAAGTTAGGGATTGTGAGAAACAAGTACCTGTTAACTTTTGCCTCCTATTCTCACTACTAGATGCTGATTTTTTTTTCTGACTCTGAATGTACCATGGGCCGTGCTAACCAGACACAGAGTCTGTGCTCTGAATAAAAGTGCATGGTAATTAAGTATAACTCAAATTGTTACTGACAATCTCTCTGTAAGACCCTAGCATGTGGTAGGGCATGTGGGACTAGAGGCCCAGTCGATTGAATGTACTTAAGTGTGCACTACTGTGGTGCCTGTCACCATTTTGGAGGCTGCTTTCAAACTTAAATTACTTGCAAATTTGACTGTGGAATTAAAGATACCAACAGAGTTTCAAAATACCTTTGTTTTACATATACGTCATGGTTGAGATCTCCCCTAGGTGCCCCAGTGGTAGAGTGCCTTGTAACTATAAGGAGTGATATGATAAAATATCATTTGTGTGCCCAGGTAAGGGAAATGCTGCCAATTTTATTTTTTCCCAATTGACTCACAACAACTCTGTCATCTAACATGGCAATATGTTATTAAAGTGGAACTATTGAAATAAAGGAGCTATATGGATGCTTCAAAATATCAAAATGTATTCTATAACAGAAAATAAGGTATAGACATTTCTTTTCTGTAAGTCAAAATCCAGCCTTCCAGAGGCTCTCTCCTGCTTTGCCAGTCTGAGCAAAACTGTCTTAATGAGCTACATTGAGACAAATAATTTCCTGTGGGAGGAGAACTGCAAGCTGCAGAACACAAGGCAGGAACGTGGTGGAGGGGCCAAAGAGTCTTCAAAAAAGGAATGACAGCTTCACCATTCAAAATCCTGCACCATCAACCAAATAGTAGCCCCACTAAATCGATTATTGAGTGGGCTGGAAGGGGAGTGGTAGGGCAACTTAGTCACAGCAGTGGGTTGGCTTAGCCAGATCTAACCATCCAGGAGAGAGCTTCTCCATTGTGTCTGCTGGAAGACTATTGATTTCTCGGACAGGAATATGACGCACTTTAGAGGAAGTGGGCATACACCTTAGTGGTACCCTGCATTCCATTGGGAGGTGTGCCACATTGCTTTATACCCCAGAACTATGAATACATATGGGAGTGTTGTCCATCCACTCAAATCTGCTGCCTGAAACAGCAAAGAGGAAAAGGACAGCCCTGCTGGAACCCTGATCTGTACCCAAAGGAATGCACTCTGAAGGACTGTACCTGCTACATAATCTGGTACCACAGCTCTCAATACCTTGCCAGGCTTCAAAAGGATTAAAGAGTGGACTCTCTGAAAGCAATAGGTTAACAGAGCCCTTCTGCATCGTCTCCACCAAGAAGTCCACACAATGGAGTGCATCCATTTGACACTTTGAACCCAAAGGAGGAAATGCAGGAAGAGGTTTTAGAACTTTGGAGAAGTTTGGAGCAACTTTAGTATAAAGCTCCAGAAATTCACCAGGTGTTATGCGGGAGTTGTAGTCCCAGACCCCAAGAAGCAAACCAGAGTATCTGAACCCTTGGCCCATGCTGTGGACCACTTTTCTTCAGCAAGATCCACTTATAGAAGTAAGTGTATAAGTGTGACCTGTAAACATTGATTGCCACGCATGCGATACACTGCAGGCCATTACAACGCAAGTCATTACAAAGACTTGCTGTAGTGGGCAGAAGGTGTTGGATTTAAAATCCAACACCTTCTCTACTGTTGTACAGACTGGAATTGGAATAGTAAATTATACTATTCGAAAATCCAGTCCCCCCTACAGCAAGTCGTTGTAATGACTTGCATTGTAATGGTATATGATGTAACAAAGCAGTTGTTGAAATGGTATGCGTTGTAATGGTATGGGTTGTAAGTGCATATGATGTAACGAGACCTAATTGGTCTGAGCTCGCAGCCAGCTACCAAGGTTTGATTTATTTTATTTATTTATTTATTCGTTTTTATATACCGCAGACTTTACCCGAAGGCGTCAGAGCGCTTCACAATACTCCAGGTAGGTGGGGGTTAGGTCTACAAAAGCCACAAAGACTCCCTCAGATCCCCAGAACCCTAAAAAGGAGGAGGGAAGATCCCTTCCTAACTCAGATAAACAGAGACAGAGAACCCAGGGCTCAAGAAATACTTAGACCGTAAGGTGTTCTTTGACCAGTAACACTCTCCCAGGGTTGGTTAAGGATCCAGGGCTATTGGCTGGGGCTGGTTGTGTGAGAAACCAGCACCTGTTTGCAGTATCCACCCACTTTATTCCCCCATTTTGCCTACTTTCTGCTGTTTTTTGGACTCTGATTGTGCCCTGAGCTCCGATAACCAAACCAAGATCCTGTGCTCTGATTAAAAGTACATGGTAATTAGGTATAATTACAATTGACACTGAAAACCTAGTGTAAGTGTCTAGTCTGTGATTGGACATGTAGTTCTAGAGTCCCAGTCAATTTAATGAACGTAAGTACGCACTGTTGTGGTGCCTGTTATCATTTTAAAAGCCAGCCTTGCCTTGCAGGTTGCTTTTAAACTTAAATGATAAGCTATTTCGACTTTGGATGTAAAGGTGTAGTGTAGTTCCTATAATCCCAATGGGCTCTGCACATTGGAATAATATATCCTGCAGTTTAGACGTAGGACTGGGGTCGACTAGGTCTCTACCGAATATATTAAACTTAATTGTGAGTGCCAGCTAGCTCAGAGGTCACTAGAAACTTTCTCGTATTCACAAGAAGGGATTAGTTTCTGACAACCGCATAAACATGACAACTTTGTTCCCAAGAATAAGAAATCAATCTCTAGAGTCGCGGAAACAATAGATAACTATTTCACTCAGTCAATTGTGCATGCTTCATTTCACCAGAGTTGCTGAGAAATAGAGAGATGGGCGTTTTTAATCAAAAGTATTTATTGAACAGTCTTATTTCTCAAGCATAAGAAAATGTACTGCTACAATGGTAATACTGGTTATAAAGTACAAAGCTTATAACACGAAAAGTATTATAAAGTAGTACTGTAAATGCATGGTATGGTTTCTAAGCCATATAAAACAACATAGAATACATAAAATACATACAGTGATAAATAATGACTAAAAGTACTCAACTGGTGGTTCTAAAATACGCCTACCCCGGTGTACCTGACCTAAGTCTAGTACAAGGGAAGGAGTAAGTGAGGTGTAGCCTAAGTTTAGTATTTTTCTGCCAGGAATCTACTCCAAGAATTCTCTACGGGTCTAATCAGCTCCGTACCTTGGTTTTAGAATGACGGAGGTCTTGTATCTCTCTCGCAGGACTCGATTTCCTAGCAACTCGCACGGGTAGCCTAGAAACACTGGAGGTGGATTTCTCGGCAGAAAAAAAGACAGCGTTTCTCAGTTCGTCAGCTGGAGGGTCGGCTACCTTCGGCACTTGCAGCAGCAGGGTGTCGGGCAAGTAGATAGTCGATCTGCTTCAAACCACCGTGTGTTTGTCTGGGCAAATGCCGAGTTTGACATATGATTGGACATAATAACGTCATCAAAGGCTCAGTTCTTTGAAAACTCCATGATTCCCAGATAAATTAGTATTCAGGCAAGGGGAAGTCCCTAGCTGCTGAAGACGGGTTTCTCTAAGAAATCGTTGTTGATTCTCGGAACTTAGTGGAAATAGCCTTACCGTATTTAGGCTACATAGGCTCAGTCTAAATATGGTAATGATTTCTATGCTTATATAAGGATCGGGTAATTTATACCTACATATGGGCATGAATCAGGAAAATTACACTAGGGTCCTAGATTCCTACACAATTAAGGTATGTCTGCTAACATGGGAATGCTTTATTAAAATATAACTATTGATAGTAAGGAGCTAAAAATATACCTCAAAGTATCAAAATAATAGAATAAATACAACAACTGGCCACTGTTAGATGTATTCTAACTGCCATAGAAATTAAGTTCAGAACTTTCTTTTCTGTAATCAAAGCCTAGCCTTCCAGCTGCTCTCCCCTGATTTTCCAGCCTCTGCCAGGCTGAGAAAAGTTGTCTTAGGGACATACTATCAAGAATGGCGTTAAAATGTTTGCCCGGTTTAGCAGCAGAAAACTTGAATTCTCAAGGGCATATTATCAAGCCCATTATCGCCGCTTTAGCAGCAGTTTTCTGTCGCTAAACCAGCAATAATTTTAACGCCGTTCTTGATAATATTCCCCTTAATGAGTTGTGAAGTGGCCTGCCTTGAGACAAAGAACTTTCAGTGGGAGGAGAACTGCAAGCTGCAGTGCACAAAGCAGGAAGGCAGTGGAGGAGCCAAACTGGCCTTCAAAGACAGTTTGGACATGACACAGCCTCACCCCCAAATCCTGCACCCCCAGACCAACAGGAGTCCCTGTAATTAGATCAGTGAGAAGGCTGTAAGGGAGTGCTAGGGAAACCTAGCCACACTAGTGTATTGGCTTAGCCAGATCTAACCCTCCAGGAGAAAGATTCGCAATTTTGCATCTTGAAAGTCACAAATATATCACACTTTGGAGGAAGTGTTCATACACCTCGCTGCAACTCTGCATTCCATTGGTCAGGGTTGCCAACTGCTTGATGCCCAGGATCAAAAAATAAATATGGGAGTGTTGCCCAAAACCTTAGAGCTGCTACCTGAAACAACAAGGAGAAGATGGACTGCGGTGTGGGAAACCTGAACTGCACCCATGGGATCAAACCTGGAAGGACTGTACCTGCTGCACAATCTGATACTAAAAACTTAAGGACTGTTCCTGGATTTGGACACATTAAGGAGCGGACTATCTGAAAGTTACATGTTAACAGAGCCCACCTGAATCTTCTATACCAAGAACGGCACATCTTGGTCTGTGTCAAGTGGACATTTAAGGATTTAGCTAGGTGCATTGTGATTATTGTAGTCCCAACATCCCAATGACCATCTCAGAACTTCTAGAACATTGGTACTGCTGTTGTGGACACTTTGAACCCACAAGAGGAACTTCAGCAAGAACACTTGTTAATGTTTGGTGAAGTTTAGAGTAACATTTGTTAAAAGTACTATAAGGTGACCAGGTGTATTACGGGAGTTGTAGTCACAGACTCCAAGAGGCAAACCAGATTATCTGTACTCTTGGGTGATGTTGTGGACTACTTTCATACATAAATAAAATACATTTGTAAGTAAGTGTATAAGTGTTACATTGTGGATGGCCACAACTATGGTCCTTTAAAAATAATTGCTTGCTTGTAGTCAGTCCGGCCTCTTTATCCCTCCCCTTTCTCTTCCGTCCCTCTGGCACAGCTGAGACTTAGTACTGTCTCATTCCGCTATAGTTCTTTATCTGTACTTTGAGGGGATCTTTCTTTTGTCATGATTTCCTGGTCTGCTGCTGTTTGCCTCTGTTCAGCTGTGCCACCATAGCTGCTTACATCTAAATATAACATTCCTACCTCTCACCTCCTCTTAATGCCACATTTGGGCTAGTGCTGCCTCCCGCTCTGTTGATTGTATTTATTTAGCCTTTTGGAACTTTTATCCCTGTTTCAAAACTGCATTAGCTTCCCTGTCCGCCTCAATCAATTTATTTTATCTTTGACTTTCTACGTTTCATGGTCTTTATCTCTGTGCCTCTTTCGAGACTATTGGCCCCTTGTTCTTTCTGTGTCTCACTCCCTAAAGTCACTGACTGTCTTATCTTTTCGATGCCAAAACGCAGTTTGTTCTCCGGAGTCTATTTTCAAACTCTCATCCAGAAACAGGTTGTACTAGAGTGACATTTTATAAAAAATCACGCAGCAATTCATTTAAACAAACAATGGGATAAAGGGTCATTAGCTCAGCCATTTTAATTCCAGGTTGAGTGTTTATTCTACTGCATTCATTACTTTTAACTGACCTGTCTAGCTTCATGGTGGTCCCCCAAACAGCCCTTTCTCATGCAAATGTGAGACCTGATGATTGCTTAACTCTTTGAGCGCTATTTGTTTCTTGGTGCTAGTTTTACTTTTGCTCTTTAAAGATAACTATCTCTGGTTCTCTTCATTGGATTTGTGGGATTTTAGTGTCCTTTTTGTTCATAAAAACATAGTCTAATTCCATTACTTGTGTTAGATTTCTGTTGCGTTTTGTGTCCTACCTATTTAATGTATAGGTGTTTTGAAATGCTTTACCCACCTGACGTCTAAGTTAAGCCTATTTGCTCGCAGCAAGCTGCAAAGGGTTGAGCAGGAAGAGAATATTTTATTGAGACCTAGGGTGAACCTTATATTTAGTTTGTGTCTTTGTTCCTAGTGGTAGGCACCTACTTATCATTAAGAACAAACTACTTTCCCACAGGGATCCTCCTTCAATCTTTTACTTCCTGAAATGGGATCTGGTTGAACATCAGCAAGCTGTCAACTGAGCCTGTAAGCTAGCAGTCAATATTAAAAGCATATTACACGTTTCTTTATACTATACAATTTGCGAAACTACCCCTTGGGACATTGTAATTAGATCATAAATGCAGTTTTATCATCTAGTGCAAATCTGTGTCTGATGAGCAGATGCACTCACTCATTTTTTTTCTAAGCCCTCGTGATGATGTATTGGGATCCCCCAAGCTTGGTCAATAATCCCTGTTGTCACCAAGTGCAGGGCCTTAACTCCAACCCACAGCATTCTTAGTTCCATTGTTGTTAGGTTTGCTCATTGGGTCGCTAAACTTCAAACACCTGTGGGCACTATTGTGGTAGGAGGAACTGTATGCATATGTAATCTGGCACTCCTCTTTTCTGAAGTGGTTCTGATGTTGCCATTAGACTTAAAAAAATATATATTACATTTAATAACCATTTTGTTTTTCATTCAATTGCAAACTCTCCTGTTCCATCTAGGAGATTGGCTATTTCGCCTACCAATTTTCAAATTAGTGCAAAGAGTGGTCAGCTGGTCACTCAAGGAGAAGGACTTTTGCATATTTTGATGTCCCTCTGAACCTCATTTCTGTACACAAGTGGCAGCAGCTCCATGTCTAAAGTATTCCCTGGAGTTTACAGACAATAGGTTCAGTCTTCCTCTGTTCATCCATAGGTCCAGATGTGGGGGAGGTGACACTTTTGATGTAACCACTAGCTTTTTGGTGGGGTGACTCCTGAATACTCCCTGACCAATGTGTAAAAAGTTTTTTCACTGAGCTCCCCATATTTCCGATTAATACTCTTATTATGCCATGTTCTCTGCTAACCAGATCCAGGACAAGTGCTCTGTTTAAAAGTGTTATGGTAATTAGGTGTAATTACAATTGGTATGACAACCTACCTGTAATCCCCAAGTATATGGTAGGGCATGTAGGCTTGGAGGCCTAGCAGATTTAATGCACTTATGTATGCCTTGCTAAGTTGCCTGTTGTTATCTCAAAATGCATCCCTGCTTTGCAGGCGTTTTATAAATGTAAATTATATTCAAATTTGACTTTTGAATTAAAGGTACTTCCAAAGTATCAAACTACTTTATTTTTTCACATACTTCACACCTACGGTCTCCCCTAGATGCGTCAGTGCACTTATAACTATACGCAGGGACATTATAAAATATGTTTTATATGCCCCTGTAAGGGAAAAATGCAGATTTGTTTTTCCCTATGGTAGCACAATAGAGCCTTTGGCCTAACATAGAAATACTTAAATAAAGTATAACTAAAGATAGAAGTAAGCTACATATATACTTCAAAGTATCAAAATGCTGGTTAGAATAAATCTAACAACTTGTCACTGTTATAATTGTTATAAATATCACAGAAAAGAAGTTATTGTACTTGTTTTCTGATGGACCAAAATTCAGCCTTCCAGCTGCCCTTCTCTGATTGGTTAGCCTCAGCTGTCCTAACGAGGTGTGAAGTGGCCTGCTGTTTGAAATGGTAGTGTCTAGTCAACTGAATGGATGCTCCAGATAGGCTGAACTACCACTGTGCTCAACCTTGCGTAGCATCATGGTGAGCAGTGAGGCTCACTACAGAGGCAATGTGTAAAACAAAGGCAAAAGCAGCCACTCACGATAAATGTCCTGAGCATCACAAAAGAGACTTCAGGCTGGATGTGAGTGAAAATGTTTATGTTCAACACGCCTATGCAATACTTAAAACATGACCACCATAAACATTTAAGGATAAAACACAATTGTGAATCTTGCTAGCGGTACTAGGCCCACTCATATGGTTATGCTTTCACTAGTATGCACACTATGGACACATCATAATCTAACTCCCTTCAAATTGAGATAGTGCACCCTTATGCGGTGCATAATATCAAGATTATGTACATACACAAATAAAAGAATACTTTTTAGCAGCACTGTTAGCCGAAGTCAAGTGTGTGAAACCCAATCTCTAAATTTATTGTGCTTTTGGTACTAATCAAGGTGTAAGACTGCACCACAGGCCAGTGTTGTGAATCACATTTGATCCACCCACACCACTACCACTCACACACACTCAATCCGCACCACTATGTGGTATGACAGGTATCAACTAGTCTGTATGGCATGCTCTTACATACACATACTCACTCAGCACCCTAATGCGGTGCCCCTGGTACCTAGCAGGTATATGGATCACCTTCTGTAGACAACGTGGCCCAAGCCTCTCTCTACCTTCACCTCACCCTTATTTGCCTATACCCACGAATGGGAGATAACTATTCTTGCCTGCCTGACACTGGGCTGCATGTGACCAAAGTTAAACTTAGTCTGGGTCTCTCAGCAAGCAGGTGGAAATATTTAACAACCTTAATTAGGAGGTAGACTTACAGAAAGAAGAGGTTAGCAGCAGAACAAGTTCACCCACAGGTCTCAAACACAAAGGAGTCATGCCGTCTCTTGACCCACTTTCTAACTGTCTCACAAGCATTTATTCATCCCAGTCAATCTGTCTCTTTACTACCAGTACCATGATGTCTTCAGTAGAGTTCAGGTGTGGAGAGGCAGGTTGGTCCATCACGATGAGTGTCGACAAGGGAACAACCAATGAATAGGAAGTAATACATTCCCATATGTAGGAATAGGCACCCCGATCGGTATATGATGATCCAGGTCGTACCCATGCAATCTGGCCACAGCGACTGGTGCCCCTTTTGCGTGTAGGGATGAGTTGTAAATTCTCACCTCCCAGGTCAGGAGTCACAATAAAGAGTGCATGCCAAAATGGGTTGCGCCAGGCAATTCTGATCACACTCAGCTAAGAATTACAAAGCTGTACCTCTCTGAATATGAGGCACTATGTCCAGTGCAAGTTGATACAGATTGCACCACACCAGTCTGTTCACGCACAAATATGTGCAAGTTCAGCAGAGCCACATAAGTTAGTATGAGGCACTACTCTGGGTACACCCCCACCTCCAAGGGTTGCAGCCAGTGAATTGGACACTGCAAGCAATGTTTAACATATGCTTAATGTCACCCATAGCTATGCTAATACCTGCAGTGTTCTTCTCAAAGCATGCAATCCATTTCTATGTTCCAACCAGCAAAGACAGTAGCTTTGTTCTTACTTTTTCTTTGTCCATCTGGGATCAAGATACATACATAACCCAGCCACATCATTCTGCTGCAGTGGGCACATTCTCAACCTGGATGGGGCTATGGGTTTATCCTTAACAAAGCAGCTCCCCCTTGCGAGGCATTGCTCCATGTAGGGAAATTTCCAGCTGGGATTTCCGTCCTTATGTCCGATGCAATCCTCAGTTACTGTCATGTCCTCGGGCTAAGACGATCCTTCCCTAGGCCAAAACCTATCACATGGGCCACTCTCCTCAGTCCAGTCTGCTAACAGGGTGCAAAATGTATAAACAAAACTCTTGTCTTATGCTATTTTTTCCCTGGGTGTAGGTCTATTTGTGCCGTGCACATGTGTGCAGCACTGCGTACCTACTTTTGTCAAAACAGGAATGGTTTGTTTGTTTAAGCTGTTCAGCCCAAAGAACAGTTAGAGGCATGAGCCATTGAGGACTAATACATTTACATCGGGTGTACGTGCATCTTATATGCAGTATTACAGTAAGTAATAAAAGTTTCCAGCATTCCAAACATAGTGAGGAATGTTCGTTACAGCCTTAGGGGCAGGTTTACAAGCCCCTTGCGACATCTTTACAACACTGTTGTTTCACTTCTGTAATGCATCGGTGTCGCAAACAATGTGCCACTATGCAACATATTTACAATGTGAGGCATCTACGGAGATGGGTCACGTTGTAGAGCCTTGCGCTACATTATACCTGCATCAAGTATAATGTATGGAGGGTGGGCATTCCAATGTAGGAAAGCCTCGTAAAAGTGACGCACTGAAATCTACAAGATTTCACAGAGTCACTTTTATGACTCCACTGCATCAAAACCTTATTCCTGCTTGAAGTAGGCATATGGAGTGATGCAGCATGTTAGTGTTAGATCTGGGGGTCTCTAGTTGTCCAAATAGTTACCCTTACTTCTAAGTCAGGAAAAGGGGATTACACTCCTTAATAACCCATGCTCACCCCCTTGGTAGCTTGGCACAAGCAGACAGGCTTATCTCAAAGGCAGTGTGTTAAGCATTTGTGAATGTGCACAATAATACACTACAGATGGACACAGGTTTTATAAAAAAAGTATTCTTTATATAGACTTAAACACAAGACCACAAACGGCAAAAGTCCACAATACTACACTTAAGATTGCTTAAAGATGATAAAACGTTGCTTAGTTCTATTTGATGATGAATGCGACAAAGTTCTCAACAAAATACCTGGAAGCGTAATGCAAAGTAAACAAAAGGCTCTCAAAAGGGGAGATGCGTCGTTTCCGTGATCCGGGGGAGATGATTTGTCGTGCCTTAATGCTTGCGCAGAGTAGGGGATGCGTTGTGATCCTTACCGGTGCAGGTGATGCGTAGATTCTCACCCTGAAGGCCCGTTGCGGTGCACAAGATGGCACCTTGATGCGATGTGATGATCCATTTGCGATGCAAGAAGATGGCGCCCTTGATGCGGCGAAGCAATAATGTTGCGATGACGCCATTTCAGCCTTGCAAAGACTTTGTACTTTGGAGCCGCGACAGGCCCTGCGACTCTTACGATGGCGTCACACTTCTCCGGTGATACGACAGCAGGCAGCTTCGATGAACACACGCTTCCAGGGAGATGTGGCAAAAGCTCGCTTCTCCGGCGATGCGTCAATTTCAGCTGTGGCGGCGACACGCTTCTTCTCGATGCGTGGTGCTTCCAGCTCCCAGTGGCACGCAAGTATCTGGATTCAGAATTCCCAGCAAGAAAATTCAATGGGGAGATGGAGGTGAAGTCTTTTGTCCCTGAGACTTCAGCACGAGGCAAGCACAGTTCAAGCCCTTGGAGAATATTCTGTAGATGAAAGTCCTTACAAAGTTCCTTCTCCTTCCTTTGTCTTGGCAATAAAGCAACCACTGCAGGCCAACCCAGCAAACAGCACACTGGCAGAGGGGCAGTACAACTCCTGTAGCTTCCTTTGTTCTTCTCCTTGGGTGAAAGGTTTCTTGTCCATAAGTGATCGAATTTCTTGGGATCAGGGTCCCAACATTTATACCCCAAATCCCTTGGTTCTCAGAAGGCAGAGAGGCCTCTGCCTAGTCCAAACCAGTTCCTGAGCACTTTGTTTACATGGATCTCTTCTTCCTTTCCCTGTGCAGGGCAGAGACATCAGCCACCCCACAGGAGATGGAGCCAGCACAGGGGAGGGAAGATACAGCTCTGGAGCACTCTGTTGACATGATTCCACCTCTCCTTTCACAGTGCAGGGCAGATACAGCAGACAACCCACTGGAGGTGTAGCCAGCAAATCTAGATGCAGATCTCTCTATTTACTACTGGGCTGCCCCAGTCTGTCTCCTGGAATCCCCCAACCCTGTCCCTCACAAACCCAGACAAGGAATAGACAACCTAGCAGAGGCATACCTGGACAGTTAGGCACGAAAATACCCACTTTCTAAAAGGGGTATTTTCAAACACAGAATATTAAAACCAACTTTACTAAAAATATGTCTTTTATTATTTTGAGTTCAGCCATATTAAATTCAAATCTCGACCATGTTCCCTGAGTCAGTTAGGGTTATAAGAATGTAATATTCTAACTGCCCATTCTGGCCTATGGAGAACAGTTAGCCTTTAAGAGTGAACTGACATTTAGAGGTAAACTTCTAGTTCCAGAGGCGGAAGCTGGGGAAATCAGGAAAGAGTTGTCTATTTTAACTTTTTTAACCTGTTCAGTTGCACTTTTGCACTTTTTTCCTATTTTGCACTCTGTTACACACCTCCTACTCCTCACCGGGCTCGAACCCCGGTCCCCGCAGACGATTAGGTGCTGCAGTGGGACGCACAGGGGGTTAGCGGCCATTTTGGAAGTACTGTTGGGTGCGGACTAGTCGTTCTGTATCCCCCGCCCCTGCCGCTACTTAAGCCTCGCTCCCACATAGGTACTGGTTGACATATAGAGGTAAACTTCTAGTCCCTGAGGCGGAAGCCGGGGAAGTCAGGAAAGAGTTGTCTACTTTAACATTTTTAACCTGTTCAGTTGCACTTTTGCACTATGCCTATTTTGCACTCTGTTACCCACCTCCTCCTCCTCACCGTGCTCGAACCCCGGTCCCCGCAGATGATTAAGTGCTGCACAGGAACGCACAGGGGGTTAGTGGCCATTTTGGAAGGACTGTTGGGTGCAGACTAGTCGTTCTGTATCTCCCGCCCTATCCGGGTATAAATGTCAGCGGTCAACCGACCGTTCAGCGGACGAGTGCAGCTGGCACGCCAACGGCGTGCCGAAGGCGCGCCAAAGGCAAGCCCGTCTGCGCCCGTCCGCGCCAGATCTTCGCCAGGTGCCAGCCACCATGTCAGTTTTCCCATAACTAGGGTTTCCACTCCCAAAGTTAATGGGAAGATCACCTATTCCAGCCAGGAACTATTTAATCTTGCCAACCTCGCTGAAAATTTGGGTGGTCTGGCCTCCGTGAGCCATCGCTGCAAATATCAGTTCCCCCTAAGCATGGAAGGCCCTATTTCTTGCCGGTTTTGTAAATTTCATAGCCTTCCCATTAACATCAGCACCTCACACCATAGCACCCAAGCCATGGAGGAAACCACCGTTGACCATATCTGAAAAGGCTTCTTAGCCAATGTGCGCTTTCTCTCCGAACACGCGACACACATCTGGGACTTTCTCTCCTCTTCGAACCCAGACCTCGGGTTTCTCACAGAAAATTGGCTTAAGTCCACCTCTGCTCCGGATATTGCAACAGCTTTGCCTGATGGATACAGGATCCTAAAATTAGATAGACCCAGGAAAGCTGGAGGTGGGACCGCCATTGTTTATAAAGATCCTATAAAAGCCACAGTACTAGACCAACACCTGAGCACTAATCTAGAAGTGATTATATTTAGAATAGACCTCCATTCACAACTCAGCTGGAAAGGCGCACTTGTATACCGTCTCCCAGGCCCTGTTGCCGACTCAATTTCAATCTTCTCGGAGATGATTGCTCCTCATGTTATCTCCACTAACAGATTGATCCTGCTGGGAAATTTCAACATTCATAGTGATAATGCACTCGACTCTGGGACTCTGCATTTTTTTAGAGAGGTATCTCCTCTTGGCCTGATAAAAAAAAACAATGTACCCTCACATAATGCAGGCCACACGTTAGACCAAGTACTTTCAAACTCCCGGGACTTAATCTACAAACAAACGCTCCCTTTAACCTGGTCGGATCATCATATGATCACATTTGATCTAGTGGGACCCAGGGCGATCGAACCTAACAAAAAACCAGGCACACGTAGCTTTAGGCAATGGCACAAACTCTCGCCGGTAATCTTTGCTGAAGCATTTCATGCCCCCCCACAGTCATCCGACAGCACAGCCGAGGAGCACCTCAAAACTTTTCACGACGCTATTAATCTCTCGCTAGATGCCACCATTCCCATAAAAAAGGCCTCCACCTTAGCACGTCGTCCCCAAGCTCCCTGGTATTCCCAAGAACTAAAGACAGAGAAAAGTAGACACTGGAACGTACTTGGCATCGTTCCAAGGCACAATCAGATAGAGATAATTTTAAAGAGAAGCTGAGAAATTACCACAAGAATTTTAGAAATACCCGTAAAAAGCATATAGCAATACAATTGGAGCAAGCTGATAATAACACCAAAGCGCTTTTTCAGACTCTCAACTCTCTCGTTAACCCTAAAGCCTGCAGCCCGGAGGACTAACCGTCCCAACTACTCTGTGACAACATCGCTAATTATCTGACGCAGAAGATTGAGGATATTTACTCCAAATTTTCCTCCCCCAGTCCCCGAGATTTAGATACAGATATGCCACCTATTGGTTCCCCTGCGCACCTCCAACCCTCCCTAAGGATGTTTCCCCTTCTCACATCAGAAGAAACTGAAATTCTCCTTAAATCAGCTAAATCAGGCTCTCCTAAAGATCTGATTCTGGCAAAAGTTGTAAAAAATCTAGCTTCAGAATTGGCAGGTCCCCTGGGGGTTGTCCTCAATAGGTCAATCACTGAGGGCAAACTCCCGAAGGAATGGAAAGATGCACAAGTCATGCCAATTAGAAAAAACCCAAAACTTCCACCGGATGTGATCACAAACTATTGGCCCATCTCCTTGCTCCCATTATACAGCAACATATTAATAAACATCTCTCATCTTTTATTGAGATCTCCAATAGTCTTGACCACACCCAGTCGGGTTTTCGCCCCCGTTACAGTACGGAATCCGCCCTGGTTAAGGTTCTGGATATTAGATTGCAGGCGGATGAGGGTCGAGCAGTTATTCTTATACTGCTCGACCTGTCTGCCGCTTTTGATACCATCTCACACTGGATCCTCTTAGATAGACTGTACACCATTGGTATACAAGACTCCACTTTGGAATGGCTGACCAACTTCCTCCAGGATCGAACCCAAACCGTTAATCTGGGCCCCTTCAAAGCTAAGACAACCTCTGTCACCAAAGGCGTCCCACAGGGCTCTTGTCTTAGCCCTACCCTTTTTAATGTTTATATTTCCCCTTTGGCTGCGCTGCTTAGGAAGATTGGGTTTAGCCCAGTGTCCTACGCAGATGATACACAGCTGCTCCTGGCTTATGACACTGATGCACCTAATATTCAAGAAACTTTCTCTGAAGGCATGCTCAAAATCATGGCATGGATGAATCAGAATTCCCTTCAGCTTAATGCTAGGAAAACGGAAATTATGTTATTCATGGAAGCAGTTACCAGATGGTCCCCGAGCTGGTGGCCAGAAGAACTAGGGATGGCCCCAACCCCGAAACCGGTAGTACCGGAAACCGGTAGTAAAGAACTTAGGGGTACTGGTTGACAACAAGCTAAACATGGAGGAGCATATAGCATCCATGAAACACTCCTGCTTCCATGCCCTCAGTCTTCTGAGGAAAGTTTTTCACTTTCTCCCTCTTGCAACTCGCAAGACTCTTAAACATGCCTTAGTTCTGACCCGTCTGGATTTTAGTAACGCCCTCCTCATTTCTGCCAAAGATTCTGCCCTACAGACCCTACAGGTAGTCCAGAATACAGCAGCTTGTTTGGTCACCAACACCCCTCATCGCACCACTTCCCTCCCTCTCCTTTACAAACTACACTGGCTCCCCATTCGTAAGCGTATCCATTTAAAAATTTGCTGCATAGTCTTCAAAGGTCTCCATCAGCTTGGCCCAACATATCTATCTAATAAACTGACTACTTATACTCCATCGCGCAGGCTCCGCTCAGAAGGCAAAGGCCTTCTGGTCATTCCCCGTTTTAAGAAAACTAAGTGGGGAGGGAAAGCTTTCTCCCATCTGGCACCCAAAATGTGGAATCGGCTTCCCGAGGCATTACGTCTGACCCACAACTATTTCAGCTTTAGGAAGAAACTGAAGACTTTTCTGTTCTAAATGATATGATATCTTGATGTGATGTCTTGCCTCCACTGTCTTCAGCGTGGAGATACCCCATGTGGGGCGATTCAGGCGCTTTATAAATCATCTAAATAAAATAAATAAAATAAAATAAAAACAAAAATGGCTGTAGTTCACTATTAGAACATGCTACTCACATCAGAGCATGTCCTACCTTATACTTACAATACACCCGCCCTTGGGCCTACCATGGGGTGTCTAATATGAAGCAAAGGGAATGTTTAGGGACTGGCAAGTGGGTGCACTTGGCCAAGTCGACATAGCAGTGCTAGACTGTACACAGGCCTTGCAATGGCAGGCCTGAGACGCACTTTACAAGCTGCTTCTGTGGGTGGCACAACCAGTGCTGCAAGCCCACCAGCAGCATTTGATTTACAATCCCTCGGCACACAAGGTACTCTGTACTAGGGGCTGACAACCCAATCATGGAATAACCAATTTGTATATCAATTTAACATAGGGAGCACTTGCACTGTGGCACTGAATAGCAGTGGCACAGTGCCCAAAACACCTCAGAAGCTTGTTTCCGGACCAGGGAAGGCATGGCTTGGCAGTTCGGGCTGGACTGTTCCCATGAGGCACAGGGTCAGACTGATTTGCATATGGCCATGTCTGAACTGGGGTGGCAGAGTGGGCTAAAGAACGGTGATGGATTAAACCCAGATCTGTTGACTGGGTGTGAGTATTTGATTGGTTCAGATGCTCCGTCCATCACCACCCCCTTTTGTACCACTTTGTTCGCCATAAGTTGGCAGGGTATGCTCCGACGTGAGTCCCTTGCTCACTTTGCCACTGGATTCAAGCAAGCCGGGCTGAAGACGGCTGAACTGCCAGAAACAGGTCCTCGGAAGCTTGTTTCCGGTCCAGGGAAGGCATGGCTTGGCAGTTCGGGCTAGACTGTTCCCATGAGGCACAGGGTCAGACTGATTTGCATATGGCCATGTCTGAACTGGGGTGGCAGAGTGGGCGAAAGAACGGTGATGGATTAAACCCAGATCTGTTGACTGGGTGTGAGTGTTTGATTGGTTCAGATGCTCCGTCCATCACCACCCCCTTTTGTACCACAAAGCATAACACCAGCATAAATATATAAAAACAGAGGAGGCAATCCATCAAAAATGGAAGGGAAACTCATGCCAATGATCCCAGGTATAACACGTGTCCCCTCCAGCTGAAATGTGGGGAGAACAAACCTTCCCCTAGGGAGTTCTCTTCACTAAGCTGGAAAAATCTGGACAGACCATCGGCGTTGGCGTGTTCTGTACCAGGGCAGTGTTCCACCATAAAGTCTATACTCTGTATGGAAATGGACCACCTCAACAGCTTTGGGTTCTCATTCCTCATCTGCATCATCCATCTGAGGGGCCTGTGGTCAGTCTGAACCAGAAAGTGAGTCCCAAACAGGTATGGTCATAACTTCTTCAGCGCCCAGACCACAGCAAACGTCTCATGCTCAATTGTACTCCACCTCTGTTCCCGTGGAAGTAACCTCCTACTGACGAAGGCTACAGGTTGGTCTAGGCCCTCTTCATTAATCTGTGATAGAACAGCCCCCACACCATGCTCTGAAGCGTCTGTCTGTACAATTAATTCTTTTGAGAAGTTGGGCACCTGAAGCACAGGTGCTGTGCACATTGCAGTCTTCGGGGCATCAAAAGCATTCTGACAGGTGTCAGTCCAGTTCACTTTCTTGGGCTGCTTCCTGGAATTCAGCTCAGTCAAGGGTGCAACAATGTTGCCATACCCCTTGACAAACCTCCTGTAGTAGCCTGTGAGTCCTGAAAAGGCTCTCACCTGTGTCTGAGTCTTTGGGTGTTCCCATCCCAGGATGGTAGTGGCACCACCTGGCCGCTTCCTACCTGATGACCCAAGTACACCACGGAACCCTTCTCGATCTGGCACTTACTCGCCTTGATCATAAGGCCTGCCTTGTGCAGTGCCATCAACACTTCCCAGAGCTGGTGCAGATGTTCTTCCCAGCTGGCACTGAACACTGCAATGTCATCCAGGTAGGCGGCATTGAAATCCTCCAGTCCATCCAACACCTGGTTGACCGACCTCTGAAAGATGGCAGGGGCATTCTTCATCCCAAAGGGCTTAACCCAGAATTGGTAGTGCCCATATAATGTGGAGAATGCTGACCTCTCCTTAGCCCCATCAGTCAAGGCGATCTGCCAGTACCCAGACGTCAAATCAAACGCACTGAGGTACCGTGCAGCCCCTAACCAGTCAATGAGCTCATCAGCTCTGGGTATGGGGTGTGCATCAGTCCTGGTGACTGAATTGAGCCCTCTGTAGTCCACACAGTACCGGAGTTCGGGTGTGGCACATGGCAAGGCAGCCTTTGGGACCAAGACCACTGGGCTGGCCAAAGGACTGTTGGAGCACTCAATGACCCCTAAGCAAACATATTGGAGATTTCCTCCTTAATGTAAGCCCTAACCTTGTCAGTCACTCTGTAAGGTTTGTGCTTCACAGGAGGACTGTCTCCAGTGTCCACATCAGGGACGCACCATGATGTGACATCGGGAACCAAGGCAAATATATCAGAGAATTGCCCCAACAGCTGGCGATAATCTTGCTGCTGATCAGGGGTCAGTGTGCAGAGAGGCTGACACCATCCACTGACCTATCTTGCTCTGTTGTAGACAGGAGGTCAGGAAGAGATTTGTTCACCTCCTCCATTCGATCATCTGTCGCTAGGAGCATGCCGACTTCGGACCTTTCTAAGTGGGGCTCTAGGCGGTTCACATGCAGGACCCGTAAGGGGTTCTTGGTAGACTGCAAGTTCACCAGATAAGTGACATCACTCTTGCGCTACACCACTTCATATGGATTGGTCCACCTGTCCTGGAGCGCACAAGGCTCCACAGGGGCAATGACCCAAAGTTTCTATACAGGTTGAAGCTCAATCAGACTGGCATTCTGATCATACAGCTGCTTCAGTTTCTCCTGGCTAGCTTCCCGATTCACCTGAGTGAGATCTCTTAAATGCTGAGTCTGGTTGCTGAAGGCCAGCATGTAACTATATACATCCTGGGGATGTTTCCTGGGAGATTTCTCCCAGCCTTCTTTGACCAAATTCAAAGGTCCTCTTACAGGGTGACCATACAAAAGCTCAAAGGGGATGAACCCTAGAGACGTTTGTGGTACCTCTCGGTAGGCAAACAGGAGGCATGGCAAGAGGACGTCCCACTTACACCTCTTGGTTCTTCAAAACCCATTATCATGCCTTTAAGGGTCGGGTTGAATCTTTCAACCAGCCCATTACATTGTGGGTGGTAAGGAGTGGTGAACTTGGAGGTAACACCACACTCCTTCCACAGAGACTTCACATAATCAGAAATGAAGTTTGTACCACTTTCAGATACCACCTCTCTGGGGAACCCCACACGGGAGAAGAGCCCAATCAGTGCCTGTCCCAACACAGGGGCCATCACTGTCCTGAGCGGAATGGCTTCCGGGTACCGGGTAGCATGGTCCACCAAGACCAGGAAAAACCTGTTGCGCATGGCTTTCTTGGTGTCCAGTGGCACCACAATGTCAATGCCCACCCGTTCAATGGGGTACTGATTATAGGGAAAGGTTGGAGAGTGGCCTTGTGCCTCCTTCCACTCTTCCCACTTGCCTGGCAAGTTTGACAGGTCCTACAATAAATATATGAACTCTTCCGCATCTGGGGATAATAAAAGTGGGAGACAAGCACTTCAAAGGTCTTGTTCTGTCCCAGATGACCAGCTAAAGGAACATAATGAGCCAAACCCAGTAGGAAGGCTCTAGAGCGCGGGGGTACCACCAGCACATGGGCTGACCCAGGCTCAGCAACCTTAGGCTCACTATACAGGAGACCGTTCTCCCAGTAGATCGAATGTCATCCACACTGGTCACCTGCTGCCTGGTTTGTGGCCTGTTGCTTCAAACCCACAAAAGAAGGGCACTTCTACTGCTCTTCACAAAATTCCTCCCTGGAGGGACCCCCTTCTTGCTGCCAATGGGTCAGCTCAGGTAGGTTCCCCAGTTCAGAAACTTGCTCCCCTGTAGGTTCCAGGCATCCCCCTCAAGGTCTGCCTCCTCCTGGACCATGGGAACAATGGGGGCTGGTTTCCCGCATCCCCTACCTCTTCTCTTTAAGGCAGGTCCCTGGGTAATACTTTCAGGCTCCAGGGTCTCTTGAACACCCTTAGCTGCTGTAGACCGAGTGATCTATGGCACTCACAGCTACTTGAAGAGTACAAGAGACCCCCCCACTCAAAAGGGAACTTGAACCATGTTGCAATGGCTCTCTGTTTTGTCAGCGGCAATAACTGAGAAGAATGCATGAGGGACTACCTGCTCCTCTTCAGACACCAAGTGACACTTGACAACTGTCACACTTGCCCCTGTGTCTCTCAGAGCCTCCACTCTATGGCCATTGATGGTCACCCACTGCCCATATTTCTTAGTGTTATCAGGCAGCTGAGTTCTATGGACAATCTCAAAGTCTCCTAAAGAGACAAGGGACATTTCTGTGGTACCCCACCCACCTTGAGCACCCATCTCCTCCCCACCAAGGGCTACACTGGCCATCTGACGGGGTGGTGCACAGGGTGGCACATACTGACCCTTTTGGGAACAGTGGAGATCATACCAACGGTGTCCCACCCACTTACACTGAAAGCAGGTAACAGGCCCCCTCTGAACGGGTTTACCTGTCGGGGGACCTGACTTCTTCTCAGGGGGAGGCTGGGAACCCTCACCTTGGTTCCCTTTGGAATTACTTTGGGGACCTTTTTCAAACTCCCTCTGTTTACCCTTGTCCCCCCACTCTTCTGCTGGGAACCCTGCCCACCTTTGGCTGAGTCTCCCACAAGACCCTTGTGGACACCGGTATTGACTGAGTGGTCCGCCTCTTCAGCAAGCTTTCTAGGGTTAGTCAACTTACTTTCAATAAGGTCCTGGCTTAGTCCTGGAAAACAATTAGCAGACAAGTGCTCCCTAGCAACTAAATCATAGAGCGCTTGAAAATTATCAACATTGCTACCCCCAACCAACCATCCATAGCTCTGCAAAAGAAAGACACATATTCTACCCAAGTGGTTCCTCCAGCTTCTTACAATTCCTGAACCTCTGTCTATAGAGTTCTGGGGTTAACCCATACCTTGTCATCAGTGCTTCTTTCATGTGGGCATAAGAAATCCTATGATCACTGGGCAAGTCTTACAAAGTAATCCTACCTTTAGTTAAAAAGTGGCCCACAACCCCGCTCCCCAATCCTTCTCAGGGACCCGGTGGGCCAACATTGCTATCTCATAGGCTACAAACCACTGCCCAATGTCTTCATTTTTATGAAAATCTTTGATGACATCCTTGGAAATATGTACTCTGCCTTCTGAAGGCACAGATGATGCGCTGCCACCAGTGGGATTGATGTCTAAGCCCTTGGCCTTGATCTCTAACTCCCTCAACCTTCTCTCCTGCTCCATTCTCATTCTCTCCCTTTCCAAGGACAACCTATTATTCTCTGTTTCCCTCTGACTCTCCATTTTAAGCTTAGCCAACTGCAGCTGCAGTGCCCTATTTCTCTCTCTGTCTTTCAACTCTCTGGAGGACAGGCCTTTGGAAGAGGTGTTTTTAAACAGTATGTTAGAATTCTTTTTATAGTATAGATTTGACATTTGCTATATCAGAAAAAAAGACCAGCAGTAAGGGGAATATTGAGGGGCATATTATCAAGCAGGGCATTAATATTATCGCAGTTTTACCAGCAGAAATCTGCTGCTGAAGCTGTGATAATGGGCTTGATATTATGCCCTGGAGAATTCAAATAGAAGCCCATGTTCACACAAGAACATGGGTTTCTATTGGAAAAAACGTATTTTCCCTACCTCAATTAACCATGCCACATTCATTTAATGTAGCACTTGGATTGTTCATTGCAGTATTATCAGTTCTGATCTACTTATTATGCAGTTTAAAGCCATCTGTTCTTTTCTGTAGAAACGCCATCCTAGAGTATGCTGGGAATAGTTGGGAAAATAAAAAAATATTTGCAAGAAAATATAATTGCTTGGTATCTCCGGATCTAATATTAACTTTTCAATTTTCATTTTCTGGGTGATCTAGTTGTTCCTACTGCTAGCAAAGTGATAACACAGAAGACACCAAGTAAGTACTCCATCACACTGTAAATAAGCATTATGTTACAGAATGCAAAATAATCATATAGCATTAAATATCTTTTGTTGTCCAGAATAATTTTAAAACCAATCCTCTCGCAATTGTGCTTTTCATCACTTCTGTTGAATGGTTACAGACATCCTGGTGGGCCCGGTAAGATAATGTTAAGAGCACGTTAGAAATACCTACATTATTGCATGTGGAACATTCCTCTAATACTATTCAGAATTTTATCGTCAACTGCTGCCTTGAACCTTTTTATGCGATCAAGCACTAAAACATCCATACTCAGAGCATGTGCTTTTTAAAAAAAGTTCCCCTCTGCCCTTTTTAGGTTGAGCCTATAGCGGCAGCGCGAACGCGCTGCTTGCTTTGCCAGGCATGCAGTATTCTGTATGGTGTGATAGCTTTATGGAAGCTCTGGCCACTCTCAGACCATCTTTTACATTGGTTTATGTCCTAAATGCTGCCTTTCAATTTGTTTTAGGCCTGTCATTCCCTCCTCATGACGGTCATGTCCTCATTAGTATCCTTCCATGGCTACTGGCCCCTTTACATCGAGCACTATTTTCTAATTATGGCCCAACCCCACAGTCCGTGACTTCTCGCCCCATTCTCTGCCCCCCACCACACTCCCGTTCAAGCTTCCTCACATGCCTGCAATCCTGTTTCCAATGCAATAGGTCTCACGTAAATGCGAGTCCTATTGCATTGCAAATGCTTGGTTTTTTTTCAACTGCTAAAAAAATATGGCTGCGCCCAAGCGGCAAAGTGAGAGCCGCTGTGAAGTAACCTCATTATGTAAAGATGCAAGTCAAACAGGAAACGGAGAGCCAAACACGCAGCGCTGTGACTTTCCCACAAGAGAGTTCTGACAGCCCTTCGATCCCTTTGCAGCTATGGCATTCTCGTGAGTAGGTCCGTGACAGCTGGGAAGTCATGCAACTTTCTCTGAAAATTTGCAGATTTAGATGGACACATACTTCAAATAGACACTGTTTCTTATAAATGTATATATATTTTTTTTATTACGGACACTTTGTGAATCAGAGGCAAGTAGGCTATCTAATATTCCATTGTTAAGATGCGTAATAGATGAGGAGCTCTAGTGTTTTGATGCGTTTTTTGTAACTTTTTGCATGGTTACTTTGATGATGCTGTAAAATGATGTTGAAAATTAAATTATGATTAACATGATAAGTTAAGAATGTTTTTTGTTAAAAATGTGGGAAGAAGTTGTTGGCACTAACTTAAAAAGGAGGCCTTGAGTGAAGGAAAATGGCTCCTATGATTGGTGACTGGAAAAGAAAATGCCCATTTACAGGGTGCAATGTGTTGCTGGTGGTTCATGGCCACGGTGCATCAACACCTGCTTCACTAGTGCTAGCTGTGCCCCTAGTCGTTGGTCATTTGATAAAGACGATGCTAGTATTTAGTTTTTTTTGCAGCTATATTTTATTGCCAGGAATTAAGCTGTAGCAGGGGTACTGTAAAAGAAATGGCCAGCTGAATGTCTTTAATCAGTCTCTGACTAGCGGCCGTAAACATATAGTCTCTAGTTCCCAAGGGGATGCTCTGCAAAGTGTGTGCCTTACATCTTTATTGGATGCTGTGGCTAGCCTTGCGTCAGAAGCAGAAAGCAACAGTTTTTATTGGTGTTGGGGGGACTCCGGTCCAGCAACTTGACACATGGGGAATGTCCCACTGACCCACTTGTCATATATAATTTAGGAACCTTTGCAGCGTGGCTCTGCCATTGAGCAGTTCTTCGGCTGTTGCCTGCCACAGTGGATCTGTTTTTACACTTTGGCTATGTTTTTTTTTTATTGCAGTATTTCTCTAGATCAAAATAGCCCTAGGGGCTATTTACAAGACCATCGCACCACTTTGCGTGACTTTTCCCATGTTAAAAGTGATGCAAAAGTGGCGCAAGGGGCTTGTAAATCTGTCCCCTAGTGTTTTGTTCTGGTTTGTGTCAGACGACATTTCCCTCATTGAATATCACCTCCTCCAGAATTCACGCTCTGCTCCAACCTGCATTCTCTTACCCAAAGCATCAGCACATTCCACAGATTTAGTTTTGAGTTGAGGAATAGTCATCAGCATTCTGACTTTTACTTTAGGTTCCACCTTCAATTTCAAGAATTGTTTTGCTGGGTCTGGTTACCCAGTGATCAAATATATCCTCTTCAGGAATTATGCTTGTGTGGATGATCTGGTCATCTTTTCTTAAACCCCTGTCAACTTGCAACATTAGCTTCCTCAAATATTCATCTTTAACCATGGTAATGGGACTGAGTCAATGTAGCTAAAACTGAACTCATGATCTTTTCAACAAAACACAACATACACAATATGGAACTTGGTCAACCTATTGATCAGGTGACATCTTATGACTATGTATGGACGGAGCTCAATAATTTCTTCAATGACAGCCCTCAGCGCTAAACTGATCCCTGTTCATTTATATGCATCACTAGCATGAAACCTAACACAATGATGTAAATAAAATCTATATACAGCATAAGTTCTCCGTTGAAACTACAATCAACAACACCACATTGTAAAATAAGACTGGATTTCAACTTAACTTTGCTTTCTACTCGGTACATCAGTACAGTCCTCAATTACTTCAGTGCTTGTGTGAACTCTCCCATTGTGTTCTGAAAAAGCTTATTTCTTGCTGAACTAAAACAAAATCAAGTTGGCAGCGTGGGCCCACATATAAATACGATTTTCAACTTTATAAAAGAATACAGTCTTCCATCCTTAGATCTATTGACTTTGTTAAGCACACCCTCACATCAAAATCAGATAAGAACTCCTTGGTGGACCATAATCGAAACACAGATTAGTTGCCCTTTCAAACACAAAAATACAAACACTCAGAGTTTCATTTGATACTTGTATCTCTGGAGCTCAAGAATGTCTAGCATGATTTAAAACAACAAATAAAAAAGAAATACTTAAGATTCAGGTTTTTCTATATCTCATTACTACAGAGGTTTGACAGGTCATGGACATCTAGAGGAGCTGAACATCAGTGTTGTAGATTCTGTGGATATAAGGAAAACACTAGAGCATATAATTTGTCTCTGCCCAAAACTATTTCATCTACACAAGAAGTATTTATGTGACTCTTTTAATTCTGCTAATGTCTGAGCGACTGATGAGGCCATAAGAACACGTTTTGCCCTACACACTGATGCCTTTGTATCCAAGTTTATCAAATTTTTGGATTTCATTTTAACCAGATAAATTAATCTTCGTCAGATTTTAAAATGTTGCTGTTTTAACCCCAGCTGAGACTTGGTTATTTTTTAATTATTGTTTTGATCATTTCTTACTGTCCCATTATTTATATATAATAAAAGTTATTTCATTCATTAATTTACTCACTCCAGGAATCTGTGTTAGATCTCATGGTCATATATTTAAATCTTGGTGTGGTAACTCAGCCTTTCATCCTTCCTAGGTCAATACATGTGTGTACACGTGCAACAAGCCCATAGCCTCTTTTCTTAGTTGTTCAGAAGTGGATCTAATTTCAAAAGGTGGACTGGTGATAAGCACTCGCAATCCAAACTAAAACAATTTCCAGTGGCTGATACTCTAGAGGTGAGACTCAATCACACCCAAGGTCTGCACACAAGGACGTCCAAATAGGAACGAATCCAGGAGGATTGAATGGAATGAACACATTCCTCACAGTCACCGTAATAATAAAAACAGAACTATAAGATGAAAATACAATACAATTAATGGTAAAATATTGTCAGGGTGGAACAACCTTTAACTTATGTTTAATAGTGCATGCAATAACTCACAGGTAATTCTAATACAATCAATACAACTTTAATTATCAGTATTGTGCAATGTGTAGTAATGAGGACACGCTGGTAAATTGTAATTAAAATAGCTTTATTCAGGTAAGCAAACAGGTAGCATAAGGTCTCATCAGGTATTGTAGGGCAGCCTGTTGGTCATTATCAACAGCCCCACCAGGAGAAGCCTGCTAGCGGAGGATACGCTGGTTAGTTGTAATTCAAGTAGGTTTATTCAGGTAAGCAAACAGGTAGCATAAAGTCTCATCAAGTGTTGTGGGCAGCCTGTTGGTCATCATCACCAGCCTCACCAGGAGCAGCTTACTAGCTGCTCAGCCCCTCTCACCAACTGTCCTCACTCATCCAGTCAGACAGGCATTCCACGCATAGCCACACACCAACATTCCACTCAGAACACTCACACAGGATGAGCAGCTAGGGACCGGATAACATAGGAGATAACATAGAAGAAAAAACATAACATCAGAATACTACAACATGTGTGTGTCTTTCTTCAACATTTACAAATGTTGCATGCAGCCTCAAAACCTAACAACAAAGGTCCCTGGATTTCTAGCTCAAGACATACTTGGAATTGAAAAAAACAAAAGCCCCCCTTTCTTTTTTGACCGTGGATGGTTAGAGTTCCAAATTAACAACATTCTGCAGTGCTTTTTTGTGAGGGCCAGTCGCTCTCCTAGCAGCAGCAAATGCAAAAGTATCCCTGTGTTCCTGGGGGCCCCGTAGTCTGAAATATGTGAATTTGTAGCTCACTGTAATGGCTAATGATGCAAACCTCTAAGTGATTCCAAGCCTTTAGCAATGCTCTATGATGTGGCCGTAGGCCAAGGTTTCATCTTCATAGTCTTTTCCAAAGTGCTCCAGTATGCTTCATTTGTAATTCATGGATCCCGGGCTCAATTGGAGAAACCAAAGCACCATTGCTGAGGACCACCAGAGATCCTCATCTGTACCAGAGTTCTCTGCAGGATGCCCAGCACGAAAGCTCCAGCGGTCTGCATTTGTTTACGGATTTTACAGAAGTTGATTTTTAACTCGTCTTCCTCCATTGAGGGTAAGCTTGTGGCTTGCCCTCCTGCCCCATAGCTCCTCTCAGCCACTGGCGAGACCTCTTGCTCCTCTGCAAGGGCTCTTGGAACTTCTCCTTAGCCTGAAGTTTTCCTCAGTAGCAGCCTGTTCTCCCCAGGCTGCAATGCTTCTTCCCACTTGTAGGGCACCTGTGTGCCCAGCGGGAGCAAGAGTTAGGGGTCTCCCCCAATGACCAGTACAGAGATGTTTCAGAGATCTTCTCCCTTTTAAGGTACACAGCACGTCCACCCCTCTACTGTCCTGCAAAGGAACCGGGTAAAACAGTGCTACTGACTCACGAAACATAGATGCATAGAGCCAGTGTTGAGTGTCCCACCATCCAACTTGGGATCATCTATGAAGGGTATGTCTGTCCTTGGTACCTTGAGATTCCAGTGCCTCTCAAAATGTCTTCTTTGAGTGGGGGCATTCAAGTGGAGTAGGAAACTTCCAGAACGTTGGCGCCCTTGCCCAATCCAAAACTGATCCACCACCAATCTCTTATCCCTGATACAAAGCATTTTAGGACCTGAGTCAATACAGTAACTTCTATTGCTGACTCGTCAGCTCCAAAAGGCTATGAAAATGGATTCCTATCCAAGGGGAATCCCTGTAGAAAATAGAAGCTTACTTCTGGATTCTCCCCTATTGGTTTTGGAGGTAGTGCATGCACATGTTTCTCAGGTAGTGTGAATGCAATTAAACTATTCAGGTTCTGCTTCTGTTCCCTTCCTCTTCCAAAAACAGAGTTATTCCACTCTAGACTGACCTTTTTGGTGTGATAGGTTTTGATCTACCCGCTAGCCAGCAGATTAATTTACTTGACTCAACAGAGTGCTTAAAGGCCTTTATCTAATTAAGAGCAGACTCCGTCTGGCAAATATGGCAAAATTAATAATATATTTCGACTCAGGCCTGCTCATTACTTGTAGAAAGAGACATTAATTATTCAGTAGGTTCAGCCTTTTATTTTGGTCAGCTTTCACCTACAGCTTGTATACAGTAAACTTCTACAAACATAGAGTAAAGCACTACAGACTGACAGTAGTAAATAATAAATGGTGACATTTCTTTTCAACTGCCCGATTAAATTATAAAGCCTTCTCAGACCATAAGCAATTAATGAAAGGCCCCTTCTTTAACAGGCTTCTTATTTGCAGATACTAGGCTCAAGGGCTGATTTCGACTTTGGCGGGCACACCGCCAGCACGCAGTGCAGGATGGAGAGCGCTGCCAAGCTGGCATAATCCAGACTGCAGCATTATGACATTCCTGCGAGGCGGTGCAGTCCATTTGGCACCAAGCTGCGGCTCTAGGAGAGAACCTGCAGCATGCCGGCCATACTGGGGTGGCTCCAGTCATTCGGGCGCACTGTTGCCTTGCGCCATGTTGTGCAAGGAAAACACTGCATGCACCAACATGACATCAGAGGCCACCAGCTTAGCATCAGCCATGTCAAATAAGGGTGTTTTCGTCATAGAGCCCTGTGTTATGGGCCCATCACCTGCCTTTCTGCAGACCTTTTCATGGTGGTGTCCCCTCCATGAAAAGTTTGGCTGTAAGGAAGGTCCTATGAGGATGGCAGTGCAAAAGCCGGGATGCCTCCATTGGCCATTTCTGCCTCTCCCACTCCAAGAGCAGGAATAATGGTGGAAGCTGTAGTCTGGAGGAGGTGTCCCCACCCGCATCATAATCTGGCAGTCGGACCTCTATGTATGAGGGCAGGTGGCCACCAAACAGCAATGACAGTTCCCACACCGCTAAGGTTGTAATCAGGTCTTTAGAGTTAGACAGCTGTCTTACTCACTCAACCTGCACACAGCTGCAAAGACTTGCAGGCGTGATCATGAGTAATCAATCTAGAGCCTCTTACCCCAGCTGTGCAACAGAAGATGGAAGAACATATTTTAATATACAGGCACTGGTGGATACCTCTCAATTACTGAAAGTGTCTATTTGCGCCTACGAACCTTGAGAGACAACAAATTGAATTGAAACTGAATTGATTGAATGTATTCTGTGGATGTCATATGTTTTATATGCTTACATCTATGGGGTTCCAGTATGGGTGACTTGGGACTTGTGGAGAAAACTGGAGAAATAACAATTAGATGCATATGTTTACAAGTGTAGCTAGCATTCACAAAGGACATAGAATGGCTTATGAGTATTGTACTGTTGTTGGAGAGTAGGAACAATTTAAGATTCTAGAATTCACACACTATGGTTAGTTTTTTAGAATGATTTATTTTTGGAAAATAGCCTTCTTATAAGAAATCTCCTTCATTTCATCCTCCTTAAGATATGGAAACATAATATAAGGGGACCTATCAAAAGTGCTTTGTTCTCTAGATCTATTAACTCCAAATTATTTGGATCAGACAACGTAGTCCCAAGTCCAAAAAGGCAAAAACAAACTTTTCAGAAAAAAGGATAACTAGCAGGAGCCTTTTCCTCCTTCCATAATGACTAATACCCTAGTGGAGGGGAGAGTTAGGAATCAGGCAAACCTGCCATAGAGTATGTAATGTATAGGTAATATATGAATATATGCCTGCTTTAGACCCCATATCCGTATACACACATCATTTTATGGCATTTTACTATAAGATTATTTTGTAAACAGTAGTCATCTATAAATCATGTTCATTAGCCTGCGATTGCAAGTATCACAAACACTTCACCAATAATTCTGAAAAAAGGTCAAGTAAGACTGAACTATATTTCATCACACATTCCTATACTATTTGTTACATCTATGTTAAACTCCACCATCTAACTGCAAGGCTAGGTGATAATAATGTACCACATTCTGATGGTATTTCTCCAGTGAACTTCTAGCACCAAATCCATTAAGTACCTCTGTAGCCACTGATGTTAAAAATGCTCCTATGTAACATAGTACCTGTAAGCGACAGATGGGTGAAAGAATTGCCTTACTTCAGTCAAAAATAGCTATAGATTCATGAATGTCTTAAAAGGGCCTACTTGAACATGAGATCCTTGGTAAAACACAGTGTTGAAATATTTGATTTATTGTGCTCAGCTGAACTAGACTTGGAGTTGAATGAATGACTGAATGAATGTATGAATGAAAGAATTCTTTATTTGTGTGGTTACTTAAAACCAATACAAGAATACAATTTATGTAAAAACAGTATGAAGTCTAAAAAATCTTTAAAAAAGGAAGTGTATGTACGATACAATGTTAACATTCTCTTTACTTAATTGTGTAAAAACAGCCAAGTGTTGATCAGTCTTTTATATGAAATCGGTCTTTTGTATTAAATCAGTCTGTTTTAAGAAGGGGGCCGAACAGCAGTCCCAGCAGTGCCTGCCTAGCAGCCTAGGGTGAAGTGCTCATCAGTTTTAGGCAAGTGAGGTGGACAAATTTGCCAAAGTTGGCCATGTGCTTTGTTGTACAGTGCTTGGCTTCTTTCTCTGGCCAGCACTCTAGATCCTTACCTAAGTAGGAGCTCTCGCTCTCGTCGCCCTCCCACGTACCTGAATGACTATGTGCACTAGTATGTTTTCCTTTTCATGTGTTTTCTTTCCTTGCAACGAGGGGAGATATGTTGTACAGTGCTTGGCTTCTTTCTCTGGCCAGCACTCTAGATCCTTACCTAAGTTCTGAGTTCTGGAACGCTCCTTCGCCCTGTTGGCAGTTGGAGCTCTGGTTGGACTGGGGGCTGACCTACCTACATCTGTGCTGCAATAAAGCTCCTGCTTTACTTACCTATTTGTGGAGTCCTCTTCATTTACAACATGCTTCACTGTGTCCAACGTCTAAGGTAGAGTCTGCGTGCTAGACTCAGGGCCGGGCATCAGAGTAGAATATGGCCCAAAGGCTCGCGTTTGTAGTTACAAAGGAGGCACTCCGTAATGGGTGGCCTTACTTTCCCAGTTGGATATAGATCTTTGAGAGGAAGGGGATGTAGTCTTGCAGATAGAATTCTATTTAGGGCTTCTCTACCCACAGCCTGCGTAAGATGGAGTTTGAGGCTGGGCAATGTGTGGGGGAGGCTTTGGGTCTCTTGAAATCCTCTTGCTACTAAGGATTCCATATCCAAGGTCCAAGACCGTAGATGCACTTGCATTTTTATTGTTTTTTTGATACTGGAGTATTTGATTATGCTTGGGTCCCAATTCTCTGTTGCAAGTTGCAGCCGATCTTTAGCAGAGGCGAGACAAGAGGACCAAGGATTACCAGGTTATTGAAAGATGTACTTTATGACGGCTTTCATTGAGTTCTCCGGGGCTGCCATTGTTAGGTAGAAGTATTTACTCAGAGCCGCTATCTCTTACAGTTTTTGTTGGTTGAGGTTAAACTCTAGACAGATTAAGTTGTTACTGGTGCAAGCTGTTAGGCGTAATAGCTTTTTGTAGGCAGTACATTGTATTTTTTCTAGGTCATTCCCAAATTTCCCTGGAAAGGCTTGCTGGGCATAATTAATTGATGGTAGTAGTTTCACCCTCAGTACTCTTTGAATGGCGGTCTAGGGTGATGTGTAGTTTGCAGAGAGCGTAGGTCACCCTTTTTCCTTTCTCCTGTGGTTTGTTAAGATGAATCCGTGGGCGCCCCGTTTTGCTAAGCCATGCCCCAAATAGTTATAATGTCCACAGTCCAGGTCAACAGACCCAGTGTCCAAATGGCCCCTTTTTTTCGGATAGTGTCCAAAGATCACTATTTTAGATTTGGCTGGGTTAGCAACCAACTTGTTTTTGACATTATCGACTGCGAGGGCTTCAAGCGCTTTTTGTAATCCAATTTTGGTGTGATCTAAAAGAACCAGGTCGTCTGCATATTGCATCAGTTGGATCTTTGTTTGCCCGATCCTGGGGGTGGCTAAAGTGGCTCCTTGCAGGGCTTAACCCATGTCGGGTGTATATAAATTGAATAGCATCGGGGCCAGGACACAGCCCTGTTTTAGTCCCCGATCTGTGGAGATTTTCTCTGTGGCGAACTCACTCGAGAGTTTTACTCTAACCCAAGTTTGTGAATACAGTGATCTAATTGCTTGTAGTAAAGGCGGGCTGATGTTCCAACGTGCCAATTTCTGCCAGAGTATGGTACGATCTACCCCTTCGAAGGCTGCTGAATAGTCGATGAAGCAGGCAAAGAGTGGCAGGGTTCGATGGGTCACCGCATGTTCGGCTAGATATGACAGGGCAATGATGTTATCCACAGTAGAGCACCCTGGTCTGAACCCGGTCTGAAAAAAGGGCAAAAGGCCTTCGTTGCCAGCCCAGTCTGCTAGTTCCGCTAGGAGAGTGCTTGCTTAAGCCTTGCCCTCGATGTCCGGCAGGGCGATCATGCGGTAGTTCTTTGGGTTGGTGTTGAGCCCTGTTTTAAATATTGGATGCAGCAGTGATGCCCTCCAGGAATCTGGAACATCCCCCAAGAGCCTGCATTCGGCATATAGCTGTGCGAAGTTTTCCGTCCAGAAAATTATGTCTTCTCTGAAGAGGGAGCAGGGCAGCCCATTCGGACCAGGTGCTCCTTTCTGGACCTGGAGTTGTTAACAGAGAACAAGTTGCCCAATAAATCTACTCTGCATTTAATAACTACAGTTCTAGAGAAATATTGTGTAATCAACCTTAATAGACTAGCAAACACAGTAGCTATAATTATCAAGCGTGGTTTACATGTTGCCACCTTATCAATTAACCCTATCGCAGATGCATCTATGCTTTCTTAAAATTAGAACGTAGTTAAAAGCTCACTTACAATATTATATTTGTGATTTTCCATTACAATTTTAAGAAGTGGTCTGCTCATTCTTGATTAACAATTCAAATCTAATTTTAACATTGGACTGCTGTGTGCTCCATTGAAAACAATAGCATTTCCTGGGCTTCAATCCCCTCAGGTTCCCTGAGGCTTTTGTTTTACAAATTAGAACTTTCTGCCTTCTAGAGGCAAAATGTTCTAATGGCCTTAGAGCCCTCCTATTGGGCTCTACCGTCAATTAAAGGCCCAGTCTCAAGTTAAAAGCCCTCGCCTTTGGCTTGGACCTTTAATGCTGAAGCAGGCCTTTAGTGACGAGTAGAGCCCGCTAGGGCAGGCTTTAAAATATATGAGAATCAGTGATGTTGTTTTGCGTTGTGTTTGGGGTATGATCATTTTTTATTACATTTGATCTTGCTAAATTAGAACCATTTCAAAACAGTCATATTGAATTCTAAATCACTTGCAAATGGTGGAAGGTCAACTCAAAAAGCTAATTAGCAAAATTAGAATACGCCAAACTGAGACTGACCATGTCTTCAGGTAAGGTTGAGAAAGAGTTAACTGTCCAAGATTAAGGAAGCAGATAATCAACATTCCCCCAAGAAGAGATGCAGATTAACCTGCTTAAGCCTCATGGTTCACTCAAGAAGTTCTTCATGCTAAACTGAAATTAAACACCCTGAGAGTGGGTCCTCTAGAAGAGGTGGGCTGGTGGGACGCCCTTATGGCACCCAAAACCCTGACTTCATCCTCTAAATTATGCCAGGTCCAGCTTTACTACCTCCACACAGCGTACCTTACTCCAGCACATCTCTTCCGAGCCGGCCTGAGAGCTTCCCCGGCATGCGTGTGCTGTGCCTCTACTCCAGCGGACTTCTACCACATGTTGTGGCAGTGACCAGCCTTGGCGCCGTTCTGGAGGGGGGTGGAACTCGAGCTCACACGGGCCCTAGGGCGGGAGGTCCCCAATGACCCAATGCGCCTGCTGTTGGGGGTGTTTGATGGCTTAGATGGCTCCAGGGCTGACAAGCTTTTCCTGGAACAGCTGTGGCGGTGGCAAAGCGGGACATAGCAGCGGGTTGGTCCCAGGCAGCGGCTCCAACAGTGCAGAAATGGAAGAGGGGGGTGGACTGGTGTGGGGTACAGGAAGCGTCTCTCTTTGAGGCACGGGGTTGTCCGAAACTATTCGGTAAATTTTGGGGCAAATGGTTCGGCTTAATACCACTGTGAAGGTCCAAGTCTTACTAAACAACCGTGGTTTTTGAAGATTGATGTACCCACTCACGGGGGGCTTACTTCACCTTTGTTGATGCCAAGGAGGGGAGGTGTTTTAACTGTGATGTGTGATTTGCTACCAATGAATTTACTTGTTCCAAAAATGTCAATAAAATTGATGATCAAAAAACACCCTGAAACCCGTTTGCAGATGTATTATAAAGTTTCTAGTGACACTAAGTTGAAACAAGTCAAGACAGAGTTTAAAAATCATCTATTAAAATTAAAACCACATATTATTCCAATAAGGTCTGTGAAGCCTACAGTACTCAAAAAGTGATTTAAAAAAATGAACTACAAATTATATTTTGGAGGTAGAGTCCCTCAAAACAAAAAACACTTGCAGGAACTGTGCAATGTAATTTATTTTTTATTTAAAAGATAAGTTTAATCAAAGAAAGTCTTGAAAAAGAGCTTAATACTGTAACCAACTCGATTAAGAATGAAATGAATCAAGTTAGGATTTTGGGCAGCTGGTTATGAGTTATTTTAATGATAATGAGGACAATGAAGTCGGGGTCTCTACTTGACCCTTGCCCTCTGGAAGTTATGGAAAGAACATGTGCCGGTTGTTAGACTTGGCATCTTTGGCGTGGTTTCCCCTGTCTTTTTGGCCTCTACCTCCTGTATTTTTGATGCTGTGCTGGATTTCATTTTTGCTGGTTTAGATGCTTTGGACACTCTGCCACTGCTGATCAGTGCCAGAGTGTAAGTGCTCCCTGTGTAAATTGTTATTATGATTGGATATACATGATTGGCATATTTGTATCACCAAGAAGTCCCTAATAAAGTGCACTGGGTGTGCCAGGGCTGGTGATGACAAATGCTACTAGTAGGCCTGCAGCACTGATTGTACCACCCACATGAGTAGCCCTAAAATGCCTGCCACCGCGGTGCCTGTGTCCAGTCTGTGAACTGCCATGTCCTCCTGGTTAGTGTCCTCACTGACCAGACCTAACCCTTCCCTTTTTGTGCACATTGGTCACCCCTATGGAAGGCCCAAGGTACCCCCCTGGGCAGGGTGCAGTGTATATCAAACGTAGACCATATACTGGTGCAGGTGACATGCTCTGGTAGTTATTTACAGCCATTTTCGTTTTTCACTATTGTAAGGCTATCTTGCTCCGTAGGTTAACATGGGGGATGCTGGCTACAGTGGCTACCAGCATTTCTTGCCATAGGAACAAGATAGGACATAAGAGTCCAGGATCACTGAACTCAGAATTTAATAACACATCTTTTAGGAAAGGTTGTTTTTGAATCCTGTGTTTGAGAACAGCACTTTTAGAAAGTTGCTGTTCTCTTGTCTGACCTTCCTGTGTGCCTTGGCCTGTTTGTGTATTGACTGTCTGGTTTGAGAGGGACAGGGGCTGGGGATTCCCCAGGAGGCTGGCTGAGTCAGCCCTAGGCTGAATGACTGCATTTGCAACTTGAGTGGTGGGAGGAGATAGTACATGGGCCTGAATAGGGCTGTGCTTGCCTTCCACAATGCTGGCTCCACCTCCTGCTGGGCGGCTGACGACCCTGCCCCTCACTCTGAAAGGAAAGGAGAAGCCAGGAAAACAAAGTGCCCAAGAAACACACAGAACTGGTTCAGACCGGGCTCAGGGCCCACTTGCACAAAGAGAACAAAGACTTTTAGGGGTATATGTATAGGACCCCTGATAACAGAAAATTAGATCATCCTGGAATCAAGCAGGAACCTCTGCCAAGGAGAAAGCTGAAACTGAAGAAGGAAGATTGACCAGCTGTTGCTCTGCTGGATTGTTGTGCTGTTGCTTTGCTACTAAGGAGAGGGGAAGGACTTTGCTTTGTGCTGTGTCCCCTTGCTTGAAGGAATCTCCAAGGGCCTGAGAAGAGCTGGCTCCCTGTTTTGAAATCCCAGGAACAAAAGGACTTCACCCCCAGCTTCCCCTGAGCTCTACTGAGAGAGTTCTGTCCTTCCTGGAGTGCGTGGCCCATGTGTGGTGCCTCTGGAAGTTGTACCTGTCCTGGGAAGCTGGAAACTAAGCTTGAGAGACTTTGCTACAGAAAAGTTATCGCATCGCTTGCTGCGGAGCGCATCCCGACAGTGCGAGGAAATTCCCGCCGCTACGAAGGCCGAGATCGTCGCAGCGCCTGTTGCCGCTGTCAGAGCCATCGCATCCTTCGTTTGCGGGACGCACCCGATCGGTGCGTGAAATCTAACATCTCTGCGAGTGTCGGCGCAGAGCCTGTCGTCGCTGGGTGAGATAGCCGCACCGCCTGCTTGCGGACCGCATCACGTCGCTGCGAGAGTCATCGCATCGAGGAGCTGCGAGAGAGAAGATCACCGCTGGTCCGTGCATCGTCGCCCCGGAGATCGTCGCAACTCCAAAGATTGTTGCATCGTGCCTTTGCGAGAACAAAGTTCGTACGGAACCTACGCACCGGAATCCAGACAAGTGGCCTTCCTCCCCATGCAGACCGGATTCATCGCAACACGCCCGCTGCTGCAGCGGGTCTGTCGCAAACGCCTCCCCAGGGTCTCAGGAGCAATGCATCGCTTGTTTTCCACCACACCAGCTTCTGCTTTAGGAACTTTGTCGCAACTAAAGGTACTCTGGGCTAAACGTGACGCAACTGTGAATTTTTCACGCAACTGTGGATCATTTGATTGCAACCTAAAGAACTTTTATCGCAACATTAAGAACTCTTTTGAAACCATATTCTTGAACTGTATATGTTGGATTTTTGACGTTTTGGTCTTGTGTAGTTTAGATTTAATACCTTTATTTTTCTAAACTGTTGTGGAGTCAGTTTGTGATGTTTTCACTGTGTGAGTGTGAGTGTTGGTATAAATACTTTGTACATTGCCTTCTGATTAGGCTTGACTGCTTGTGCCAAGCTACCTAGAGGGTGAGCAGGGGTTATCTCAGAGAGTTTCCTCCTTGCCCTGACTAGAAGGAAGAGTCCCTATTTGGAGAGTGGTACCTACCTCTGCCAACTAGAGACCCCCAGTTCTAACATCAGTGCTTTCCTGTGCTTAGCACCGGCACTTAATTATCAGTCTACACTAATGTGCTGCACGTCACATATTGCCTTGGTGAGATTGGCATATTTACCTCACTACTGGACTCAGAAGCGGTGCTGAGTCAGTGAGTGTTCTTCTCATCTCCGGAGTGAGTCCCAGTGAAGTGTTGCAGCTGCTTTATGATTAGATAACACACTGCTGACTAGTGAAGCCAGCCATTGCAGGTGCGAGCCGAGTAGCTAACGTCATTCCGTATTGGCTTTTTTAGCTGGCAGGAGACAAGCGTTTTCCAAAGAAACAATGCTCCCGTAACTGAGGTAATGCATTGAATTCCACTTGCTTTTCTAGCCAGACAGTGTATTCAAACTGAGTATCTTCTTTGTGTTAAGAGTGGAGAGTGGCCCACATTTTACTCATTGGACTGCCTGCCAGTTGAAAGTATCTCATAAAAGACGTGTTGCAGATTTTCACTCCGAGGGATGCACTATTTGGCTCCAGTGTTTTCAAGCACTGTAACAACAGTAACCGTTTTAAGAGAGGCTGTGCCGAGTGAACTGAAGGCTGACCTGTGACGTAAAGCAAAATGATGGCCCCCATGAGTTTTTTTGTTTATTGTTGCAGTTTATGTAGCGCAAACTCGACCCGAAGGTATCGGAGCACTTTACATTTGTACCAATTGCATCGCAGATGGAAACGTTTATTATTAGACAGAGGGAAATTAAGTGAATTACCCAGAATCACAGATTGTTTGAGCCTGCCACAGAGACTCAAAACCGGTTCCTTAGCTTCAAAGTCAGACGCTCTAGCCCCTAAGTTCTGTATTTCACAGATATACATTTCCCTCTCACCCTCGCGTTACACCCGAGGCTGACGTCTCTCAAAAACTGTATCACAGT
This sequence comes from Lissotriton helveticus, assembly GCF_964261635.1. Classification (NCBI taxonomy): domain Eukaryota; kingdom Metazoa; phylum Chordata; class Amphibia; order Caudata; family Salamandridae; genus Lissotriton; species Lissotriton helveticus. The sequence continues at coordinate 119,134,731 of NC_136063.1, read as the reverse complement.
TGTGCAAACTTGAAATCCTGTTTGGCTTTGCTCTTCTGTAACCATACCTACCTGCAAGAGGAGAGTAGGGAGGGGGGGGACAGGTGAGCAGCTGCAAGGCACGGAGGTGGGGACAGGTGAGCAGCTGCAGGGCACGGAGGTGGGGACAGGCTAGCAGCTGCAGGGCACGGTCCATCTTCAAAAGGTGCCTCAAAAAATGTAGACTACTTTTGATTCAACAAGTTTTATCGGAGAGAACAATTTTCATCAAACAAATTAGCATCAGGGACTAAAGCTCACATACATTTTTGTGCCTCACAGTTTTTCAACAAAAGAGCCTTCCAGAACGCATTTGGCCTATTCTTTCGTCGCTGCTCCTATAACCATGATGATTATAATTTAGGATGCTGTACGGCTTTCAGAAACTATGTATGGTGGTGGACAGCACGTCATTCTGAGCTGCCAGCACATTGAAGCAGGTGTATATGCACGGAAAGAATAATAAATAAGTAAAACACATAAACCAGCCTGCGACGGTTGTAGGAGTGTGATGGTTAGTAGTTGTGGTCTTACTATCATTAGCAGCATGGCAAGTGAAAGCTGCAGTGGCCTTATTACGAGAGCCCCAGTACTTATAAATTTACAAATTAAGCACTGGAACCTCTGCTTCTCACTCCTTAATGCCTCTTTTATAAGGTGAAATTCCCCAAAAAATTTAAGAAAGCCATTATGATGCCCCTTTTTAAAAAAACCTATGTGATCACCCCCAAACTCTGAAGAACGATTTTAGAATCACCCTATTGCCATATCATGCCAATGTTTTGGCATGTGGCACAACTAATGTGTAAATATCTACAAGGAACTTACTATTTACATCCTTATAAGCCGGTTTCGGCACAGCCAACACTACGAAAACAATGATGAAATCCTGCTTAAAGTATCAGATACAAGCAGTTCAACTGTCCTCTTTCCTAACAGAAAGTGTGTCAGTCATAAATTGAGTCCGCAAGGTTGTATGTAATTTTCTCACTTGTTTAACATCCATGTTATACCCTTAATTTGAGAGAGAGTGTCCTTTATAAAATTTCGCTGAAGTCTTGTGCATCTTGCTCCGTTTAGATGGAAACACTACCTTCCAACAACATTTTCAAGACACCATGCGTTTTACCTGCAGATGGGTGACAAAGAGTTGCTTAAAAATTAAAACAAATAAAACAAAAGCAGTAATTTTAAGCAAAAATACAGATCTGTGGACCCCGTGTTACTCTTCCTCCCAAATGCTCAGATATCAGCATAAATCCTGCGGTAATAGTGGACTACCATCTTTAAGTGAAACCACGAATGGATTCTAAAGTTGCTAAGTGCCATCTTTCTTTAGCGAACATCTAGAGAGTTTCTCTCCTACATTTCTGTAGAGGCACTGAAAAGAATAATGGCGGCCAATATTGGTTCCAGACTTCACTATGCGAATAAGAACAACCTAGGATTTCCCAAGTATGATCAACACTGATTACAACAGGCACAAATAGCAGCAGGAAGGCTACATTTTTCAGTCGGTAACCATTTCTCATCAAAGACATGACTTCACTCAAAGTATCATCATTTCTCAATTCTTCAGACCACTTCCTTTCATATAGAAAATCATAATCAACTGCACAAACTAACTCTTCATCTAACTCAGAATATTCATCTTCTAAATGTTCACTAGAGACCAGACGTGAAAGAACATCCGCTACACCATTATCAACCCCCGGAATGTAATGAACACCAAAGTTGTATTCTTGTAAGCCAATAACCCATTTTGTTATTCTCCCAGATACAAGATCCAACCCTTTTTTTTAAAGATTTCAACCAAGGGTTTAAGATCAGTGTGGACATCAAAATCTAAACCCCAAAGAAATGTTTTCAGTTTTCTCACCGCCCAGAAAACAGCCAATGCTTCTCTCTCTACAACGGAATACCGAGATTCAGCATCTCTCAAACTCTTAGACAGAAACATTATAGTTTGCATGCCATCTGGACCATTTTGTTTTAACACCGCACCTAACCCCTTTTCGCTAGCGTCAGTGAGCAAGATGGATTTAAGTTTAGGGTTAAAACTTTTCAACGAAGGAGCACAATTTAACTTTTGTTTGATTTCATTAAATTCCTTCTCACATAGATCTGACCATAGAAATTCTACTCCTTTCCTTAACAAGCACCTCATGTTAACAGTTAAATTGGCGAAACCCTTGACAAATTTTGCATAATACTCAATCATGCCTAAAAACTTCATGAGTTCAGCTTTGGTTTCAGGAGCAATCATTTTGTTTATAGTGGCAATCAATTCAGCTCTCGGTCTCATTCCATCGCCAGAAATATTATGTCCTAAGTAATTTATAGAATCAGATCTAAATTTACATTTACTCGCCTTTACAGTAAGATTGTGTTTACTGAACCTTTCTAAAACCATATTCAATCTTAAATCATGATCTGATTCATTCTTTGCAAAGATTAGTACATCATCCTGATATATGCAAACACCAGGACCATCTTTTAAGACTCTCTCCATTACTCGCTGAAACACTGAGGAAGCAGATACCAAACCAAATGGCATTCTCTTAAACCTATACGTGCCAAAAGGTGTGATAAAAGATGTATAATCTCTGCAAGACTCCTCTAATTCAGTCTGGTGATATGCAGAGGTCAGATCTATTGTACTGAAAACCGTAGCATTTTCCAGCAATACTAACAACTCTGCAATGTTCGGAAGGGGATAACTGTCAACAATTACACATTTATTAAGTTGCCTCAGGTCAATGCATAAGCGCAAATCGCCATTAGGCTTCCGCGCTGCGACGACTGGAGCCATCCATTCACAACCTTCTATTTCCTCAATTATCTCATTTTCAATAAGCTTTTTAATTTCTTTTTTCATATCCTCTTTTATAGCTAATGGAACACCACGGACTTTACAACTCACAGGAATAGCATCATTCTTTAACCGCATTTTATGTTGGTACCCTTTCAGACAACCTAAATTTTTCTTAAATACATTAGGAAACCTTTTTTTTAATTCACATGCAAACTTGTCATCAATTGATTTCCCTTCAATTAAATTTCCCTTCTCGTTCACAACACTAAGAATTTTATCTCTCAACTGTATACAAGGATTGGCATTAGGGTCCAAATATACACCTAGATCACCTTGGTGTATCCAGCTAATAATGCTGTCACCCTTCTTTGAGACATACACTTTACCAGATACAAGTCTGGACTTATACTCTATAAGACCCATAAAATAACTATGTAATTTTATAGGTTTCTCACCATATGCCAGTGGAATGATGTCAGGTTTTATAAGAGATACTTTACTCTTCAGCTTGCTATTGATACACTCATTAGAAATAATTGTGATTCTGGCACCTGAGTCAAATAATACTTTGTTTTTTTCACCATCAACTAATATTTCATCAACAGGATTAGGTCTTTTGCGTGGTGGGTTTTCCCCATCCCCAATAGTTTGAACCAATTCAACATCACAATCAGATCCTGAAGAAGCTTTCTCAAAAATGTCTACTTTTTTACTTTGGATCTAATCTTTGTTTTACACAATGCAGTGACATGTCCTTTCAACTTACATTTAGAACAAGTTTGTTTGAGAGCCGGGCATTTTTTGTCATTTGCAAGATGACCTGGCTTACCACATCTGAAACATTTAAACTCAGTTCCAGATTTTTTTTAATCAGACTTGACAGTATCCTTAACATATTTATCACTTTTACTCTTTACTACTTGGACCTTGTTATCCTTTTCTGTATTTTTTTTAACTATAGCTACACATTTAAGAGAATGCCCAATACGCTTAGCAACAGCTAAGACCTCATCAAGTGGAGGCTCATCTTTTAACCATAACTCATCCCTAACTTTTTCTATTCCACAAGCAAACATAAATTGATTGCGAATGCGTTCATCAATAAGAACCCCAAACTTGCATGATGATGCAAATTTCCTTAAACGAGTTATATATGTTTTAATGGTATCTTCATCATTTTGCATACATTTTGTGAACTGATACCTTTCAAGAATGGTACTAACCTTAGGTAAAAAATGTAAATCCAATTTTCTTATACTAATTTCATACTCGTTTAAGCCATTTGCTTCTGAAGAAGGCAAATCAGGTAAATCATCAAAAATATCCTGGCCTTCAGACCCTAAACAGTGAAGTAATAAAGAACACTTTCTCTCAACACTGAGAGAAGGCCCACATACTTTAGCATATCGTTCAAAAACTACCTTCCATTTTTTCCATTTGATTGGAGGCTCACCTGGACTGGATAGAAAAAATGGGGCTGCTGTAACATTTTGCATTTCAATATTTTCTTAAAATGACACAATTAATGCACCCTAAAATGGAATAAAAGATAAGTTAAAATAATAATGCAAAAGTCTTATGATTTGTTTTTACAAACAATTGTCCTTGTGTTCAGAAAATGCAGGAATTGAAACAACCAATCAGAACCCACTTTTGAAAGTCCGTGAAAAAATGGGCTGCTGTAACATTTTGCCTTTCAGTATTTTCTTAAAATGACACCATTAATGCACCCTAAAATGGAATGAAAGACAAGTTAAAATAATAACACAAACGTCTTTTGATTTGTTTTTACAAGCAATTGTCCTTGTGTTCAGAAAATGCAGGAAATTAAACAACCAATCAGAACCCACTTTTGAAAGTCAGTGAAAAACAATTAGAACCTTTCTTATATCACTCCTGAAAATTCTTGACAGAAACATTGAAGTATGGCAGACTTCCTAATATAGAGAAAAGTAAGTTGTAAAATAGGTCGATTATTTGATCCAAATGATTATTTGATGTTTAAATGAGAGATTATGTAAGTATATATGCACAAAATCTGAATTCTTTGAAGTTATGGGATCGTGATCGCGCTGATTTGAAGATGTGTGCATAAATCATGCGATGATAGCTCCATTCATGCTTGGCTGCTCGTTTTCCTTTCTTGTTTGCTTCCAATTATTCCCTTCACACTTGGCAGCTCGTGCACATTACAGCTTTTTAACTAATGACAGTTCGGTGCTCCATGTTTACTTTCAATTACTCCCTTCACACTTGGCAGTTCGTGTAGAATGGCTTGGCAGCTTGTGCACAATGATAGCTTCTTAACTGCTGGGGTTCCGATAATGTTTATCTTCAATTAGTCAGGTGATTCAACTTCTGACTGCTCGCGCTCAACTCGCTCGAGAACAAACTTATTTATGTTCAATTTTTAGGCAAGCTATTGGGATGACATTTCGCGCTTCCCTCGCCCAACAAGTTTACAAAATCTCAAGTAGCATAAACAGTTTGTTTGTTTTCCAATTAGCATCCACGCAATGAAAGTATTGTTCAAACTAGCTGCCTCGCGCTCCTTATTGAATCCATTTATTTTTAAACGTTAAGCTCAGCACACAGTTTCTTCGCACTGCTAAATCATGAATATAATAGCAGCATATGAGCAGATTAATAGATGAGATTATAATCTTCACGCTCTAAACAATGAAACGGTGCCAGTTTATAAGACATTTAACTGCTTGCGCTGCATAACATAATAAATTGAAAGTTAAACTTGAATTTATGCTTAGCAGTTTAAATCGAGGAACATGAAAGAACCAGTCAATTGAAGTATTAAAATTAAAACGCTTGAGCACACGAGATATAAGTCCTAACTGCCAGATGCTTTATGCTTGCAATTATGAAGAATGAAACAGTCTTTACTCACAAAAGATGATATAGTCAATGTTCTTGATGTTTAAAAGTTGAAATAATGAACAGATGATAGTATAAAAATGCTGCTTGCCAGTTAAGCGAGGATTAGTTCTTCTCCATCACCCAAAACTTATGTTGAGATCTTTATATGGAAATATCCAAATATTCCTTCAAAGAGTTTCCAATGCCGACTACGCCAGTGTAGTATCTTCATTAATAAATCCAAGATACAAGGTGGTCCATGAAATATAGTTTAATCCAGGAATATAAGATCCCATCCAGATACAAGACTTAACAAACCATCAACTGATTTGCAATGGAACTTTCTTAAGACAACTACATGCTTGACATAGCTAATGACATCTATAACATTCTATTAAAGGTACATTGCTAAATATCACACTCCTCTCTTAAAATTATTGGCTGCCAGGAAAACACAGGTTCCAATTCAAAACCTGTGCTTGGTATTTAAAGCCTTACATGGCATGATATGTACTGTTCTATGTTCTTCTTAGCACACTATTTAACTATGCCTAGAATTTCTAAACATAGGCTCAGAGGTTGGAGTTTCTTGGTCCTAACAGCAGCCAAATGGAATTCTCTTCCTGCCTAACTGCATGCCTAAACTATTCAAATAGTTTAGAAAGGATTTAAAACATTCCTGTTTACATGATCCTATCTTTGCTGACTCCTCGTTCTGTATCTTGGCGAAATGCCTTTCCAACTCTGCTCATAACACCCTACCTTTTCTTAAGCGCCAAGAAACCATTGGTAAACATGCCCTTTATTATGTACTGATAACCTAACACAACATAACCCAAGTCATGCAATGCCTCCCTATGTACCTCACTGTGACTTCAGATCTGAGATAACAACTTCATGATTCCGCATGACTTCCAGCAACATGTTCCTTTATCATTACACAGGACATTTGAAGAATGCTTCTTGTTCACAAAAGTGTGCACAGAAACCTACTGTTACTTTCCTCCCTTTTTAGGTCAAGCATTTGGGACCTCTTGTATATACTTTAGTATATACTTATTTGTGTTTGTAATTCGTGGGCTGTGGAGATGAAATGAAATGATACGTAAACGTATAAAGCGCGATTGCTGCCCTGGGGCGTACAAGCGCTAACTAGAAAGCGAAATCGCTGTCAGGGGAAAGCAGCTGGGGTAATTAATAGTGAGCGTTAAAGAGAAAGGTCTTTAATTGCTTCCGGAAGGAAGACAGGTTAGGGTCGGCCCTAAGCTGAAGGGGAAGCGAGTTCCACAGTCTGGCGGCATTGTAAGAGAACATCCTGCCACCAGCTCTTGCTCTCTTTATTCTGGGAACTATGGCCAAGAAGGCCGGGCTAGAGCGGAGGTTTTTCCTAGGGCTGATACTGTTAAATAAGTTTGCGGCTAATTACCGGTCCTGTGTGCCAGAAGGCCTGATGGGATATGCACATTGCCTTAAAAACAATTCTTTGCCGCACCGGGAGCCAGTGCAGGCTGCTCAGCCCCGGTTTAGCTGACAGTCTGCGAGGCAACTGGAGCAATGTGCGTGCTGCGCAATTTTGGACTTTCTGCAGCTTGCACAGTGTGTAGTCAGGGGCACCAAGATACAGAACATTGCTAAAGTCCAGTGGGGACTGGATCAGGCCCTGGACGGCCACTTGCTTGGCTTCCATAGGTAGGAGTGGAAGAACTTTTTTCAGCATTCTAAGGAGGCCAAAACGGAGAGTTTAGAGGCCTGGGTGCTGAAGGTCAGGGCTCTGTCCAGCCATACCCTCAAGCTTTTTATGTTATCCTTGGGTACTGGAGGAGTACCCAAGCATGAAGGCCATAGAGAGTGAAAGTGCGCTAAGGCCATGGGGCCCAGGAGCATCAGCTCAGTTTTATCCCCATTGAGCTTGAGGGAGGACATCGTCATCCAGTTTTTCACCTCCTCCAGGCATTTCATTAACCCCAATTGTGCTGATTGGCCATCCTCCTGCGCCAAGGAGACCACTAGCTGCATGTCGTCCGCATATGAGATGATTTTAATGCCAAACGGACGAACAACATCAGCCAGTGGTCTCATATAGATGTTAAATAGCGCAGGGCTTAAGGAGGAGCCCTGCGGTACCCCACAGCTCAATGGTCTGCTCAAGGATACCGTGTCTCCCTCGAAGATCTGAAAAGTCCTATTACTCAGAAAGGATTTGAGCCAGATTTGAGCCCTGCCTGATATTCCAACATCCGAGAGGCGGCTCAGTAGCATGTCATGGCTGACCATGTCGAATGCTGCACTCAGATCAAGGAGGACCACTGCCACCGATCCCCCCTGATCTAAGATCCTTCTGGTTTCCTCGGTGATTGCTAGTAAAGCAGTCTCCGTCCCATTTCTAGGTCGAAAGCCCGTCTGGGTGGCATCCAGAGGCTGGTTATTCTCGAGAAAGTCCATCAGATGGATATTGATGTGCTTCTCAAGAATTTTCTTCACCCATGGGAGCAAAGAGATGGGCGGTAGCTCCTGAAGTCAGCAGGGTCCAGGTTCGGTTTGTTAAGCAGATCAGCCCTAGGACTTGTCTGCTTCCACTTAGGGAATTTGTTTTTCTGTTCAACTGCCTCTATTTAACTGTCTTGATAGACAACTACCAGAAGAGGTCAGTAAAATATCAGAATTGCTTTCTCCTGATGGACTTTCTTTTCTTTTAATTTTTTGGCAAGTGCCTATATTTAGCTTTCTTGATAGAAAGCGACCATCAGATGTCAGTAAAATCCCAGAATCACTTTAGCATTCTCTAGTTTGCAGTCCATAGAAATTGTCTTCCACGAACACCCGTAGACATTAATATTTTTTTCAAAACTTGTATTTTTATTGATATGACTTCGGAAGGCCCTGATTATATATTAAAAACAAAGCTTTAGACTACACAATTTCCTGCTGAAAGGCAATATTTCTCCAAGTTTTCCCATTCCTGGCATGTCAAGCAGTTTGGTGCTTACTTTCCCTCTAAGCACAGTACCTATTTCAGCACACAGAGTAATGTGCTGCATAGCTAAATATATATAAGGTCCTAAAGGCGAGACCAATTGCATTGCACATGCTTGTCATGTTTCATTATCACAAAAGGACTAGACACCGCTACTATTATAGGCCGACAGAATTATAAGCTGACATGCTGTGCAGGTGTGAGGTGCAGATACTTTTTGAGAACTACCTACTAAGAGACACTACATATGCCTTCAAAAATAATGCGATTACTTTTGCTCCCATTCTGACCCTGGGCTCTGCTAACCAGAACCAGGGTCTGTGCGCTTATTAAAAGTGCATGGTAATTAGGTATAACTACAAATGTTACTGACAACCTCTATGTAAGTCCCTTATATGTGGTAGGGCATGTGACTCACATTTGACTCACAATGACTCCATATGCTAACATGGGAATACGTTATTAAACTGTAAATATTGAAAGAAAGAAACTATAATGAAGGGTGGGATGTGAAATCTGCTACGTCGGCGGAGGTCACTGAGATTTTGGCACTCCGCTTGAGTACGTAGTTCGTAAAAAAACTCATCACCCGATGCGTGGCGGAGTTTAACGGTGCTCTTATTTAGCTTCCATGCCGGGTGTTGTTTCAATGAGGATAAAACAGATCTTAGAAGCATTTCTAATACTGCAGTGGCACTGCCATTTAGTGGAAGCCATTTACATTAAACGTAATCACATTCACCTATACTGTGGGAACTGGAAGGGAAGTTGAACTAGTTAAGGAGGAGAAAGAGGCATGAAATGGAATGCAGCCTTGTCATTTAAATTTGGCAGTTGACTGCTAAGAACCGTAGGATGCGCATCAGGTGGGTCCAATGGTCGAAATAGCCCAGCTCCCAGGTCTCACTTCTGCACGGTTGCCACTTGTCCTTTGCGCAGTGCAACCAAACAGGCCCATTGAGTACTGCCTGCTGCAGGAGAAAGGGATTGGCAGTCACTGCAGCTGAAAGCCAGAGCATTTTAAAGAGGCACGGTAAAAAAAGAAACAGAGAAACATTCAGGGATTCATTGTCATCCCTGCACTGCTCCAGACACTCTTTAAAGAGATGTATTGCTGGAGCTAACACGAGATCTCCTCGATGAATAGGATCGCAAGCTTAAACATTACTTTCCTTCCAGCCTATGATATTTGGCCCAATAACAGCCCTTGTGCTTCCCCATCAGGTCTTCGCCTAGATTGAAAGCATAAGGTTACAATTTGGTGGGCACTGGGAACTATGCACCAGGCTACGTTCCGTGCTTCATTTATATGTGTTGCTGTGCCACATTGTCACCCTCCGTCCTCTCAGCCTGTATTTATGGAGGGGGGGGGGCTAAGAAAACATTGCCCCATTTGTTCAAAGAAGGAACTGGAACACGTTCAGGTCTGGCTTGATAGGGAAGAGGTTATCATGTTTTTTATTGCCTCTTCTTATACATTAGTCTGGGAAACAGTTCAGCAGGTCCACCTACTGACAAAACCTCCATCCCGGACTCACAAAAAAGCAGCATCATGGCTTCTGAGTTTTGGGGTAGTGCATCGGAGGTGATGGTTGATCTCAGCTTTCTCTGCTGAAGCCATTTGGTATATTTTCACAACTCGAGGTAAGCGCTATACAGAAGGTCTGCAAAGTTATAAGCCTTAAATTAAATAGTTGACTAATCTCATCTGCTGTACAATTTAGCTAATTAATGCCAAGGTATGGGCTATGCCCCCCTTTCTGCAGCAAAGTCAGCTCTTGCATGGTGTTTTGGTGTCTGGTGCTAAGGAGATACAAACTCTGGCACGTCGAATGAATTGGTTCACTAGCACGTTGATTCGATTCACCAGTAATTCGTGGAGATGCTTCCTGAGCTGGCAGAAGCTTGACGCCATGGAGCCCGGATGGATTGCTGGTCCAAGGCAATGTATAGCCTAATAGTAACCCATCAGGGATAGGCATCATCTCCCCATTGACCCTCTGATTCTACAAACCCATTACCTGCCAAAGGTCTGGGTACACCTGCAACTGCAAATACATGATATGCCATAGTGACACTGGTACTACTATACTATAACATGTCATCATATACACATATCTTGTTCTGCATCATTAGCAAGACCACGACGAAGGTCCACATGAAAATATAGCTTTAATGAATGCAATGACATTGTAAAAATGTACCAATCAATAAGGCCAATGGCCAGTCCAAATAGCAGACACCTCTGTTGTGCCCGAAAACTTGCCACACCGTTCACTGCCAGGGAAAACTCCCCAGGAGGATAGGGGCATCACATGGACACTCCAGCCACCGCTCAGGGGGATGTGGGTGGGCAGAGGAAGGCTGTCCAACCCTTGGTATGGCTGGGCTTTAGATTAGGAGGGCTGATTTGGGTAGTGGGATGGCTGGACCTGGGATGGGGAGGGCTGGCTTGGGTAGTGGGAGGGCTAGACCTGGGAGGGGATGGGGCTGGCTTGGGTAGTGGGAGGACTGGACCTAAGAGGGGAGGGCTTGCTTGGGTAGAGAGTGGGCGGGTCTTTGTACAGTGAGGGCTACACTTATAACCCTGAAGGTGACTGTGGGATGGACATAGAGGTGGCGTTGTTAGCCCCCTTTTTCAGAATGATGGGGATGTGTTTTTGGCTCTCTTTGATAATTTTGATATGGGATCGAGATGGGTGGCTCTCTCACCCTTCCTCTCCTGTTCTGAAGGGATGTTTTTAGCAGGTCTGATGGTGCCACCCTTCTTAGGGGGGTGGCTGTAAGTAGAAGTGAAAGGGATTGGTGTTAACCCAGCACTCTAAACTCTGGAAGAGGGTAGCAGTGGCAGGCCGAAGGTCCACACAGGGTAGGAGTTTTCAAAAATGAGGGAGGAGGTGTTGTGATGGTTGGGGTTTTGGAGAAAGAGGAAACTGAGGTCTGAGATGTGGTTGTATGTTTTCTGTCGGTATGTCTCTGAGTGTCCTGGCATGGTGTTGTGAGTGGTGTGTCTTATGTGCTGGGAGTGGGTGTTGTGCAGGGTGTGGTGGGTATATTGTGTTTGCTTTTCTTTGAGTGGTTTTGATGTCTGTGATTGGTCAATTTGGGGTTGGATGAGCATAACCTCATCATTCCTTATTCAAATGTCATGCAATGTCCTCCTCACTTGCAGTAACTGGGGTTTCTTTGTGTAAAGAATGACTTCCTCCGAAGTGTCCTTTAAATTGTTAGTTGACTTTTCTTTCCCACGGGTAAGATTATCGCCTCGCTGTCATCTTTGCCTTAGGCCCAATAAAATGGGCACGCTATCCTTGACCCACGTTGTTCAGTCACAGGCAGCCTGCATCTCCGACTCTGGTGCATGCGTACTTCTGTCACCATCTCGTATTTTCAGACAGACTCCATTTTCTTTTATTTTGTATACCTATTTAGGCCTCAATTTAAGAACTATCATGAAAACAAACACAAATAGATGTACGTTTGCGAAATAAACCCTTTTTGTTTACCTCCCCCCTACCAATGATAACCCAGCTGGTATTTATCTGGTTCTAAGCAACAATTATGCATAATTCGACTTACCAATTTTCATGTTTAATGCAACAAGTAAAGAGACGAAAGCACATTCATGCAGGTTTTCTTTTAGTCCATAACATATGCGTACATTTTATTACACAATACTTGACAAATTAATTGTTTATTTGCTTATGCAATACATGCAAATTAGTATCCCATGTGTATTGGTGTATGCATTTTAATCTAGGTTGGTTAATTTTCAAAACCACACATTTTAGTACTTGTAAGTGTTATGGAGTGTTAATTTCACAAGGGGTACACACAATTTTGTTTTCCACCTTGCTCCATCACCACCCTGACCGTGACCAGAGCTGGTAAGAAACCCCGACGCCAGAAGTCACCAATGCACCTAATACCCCACAGCTTTTGGTGGCCCAACCAACAGTGTCCAGGCATCTCCCTAGATCCCACCTTACTGCTCCAGCCAGTGGTCAGATTCAGGGAGCCTCTCTGTCCAAGCCTGCTGCATCTTTTCAAAACTGAAGGTCTCAATTGGAAAGCACAGGGTCCCAGTGTCCATTTTACACCCTGCACCCAGGTGCCTGATCGCCACTGGTGGTGCAGCATCCTGTGCTTTTTGTTGCTCCCTGTAGTGCTGACCTTAATCCCAGGAGCTTTGCACCCACAACTGAGTGGCCTGCTGAACAGCAGTCTCTAAGAGAAGTACGCCTTACCACCATTGACTAACATTGAACCCCTGCATTCTGCACCCAGCTACCCCAGTGCTGCTGGTGGTGCAACTTGCGTGCCCCTCTAGACCTTGGAGAATCTTGGTCCTAATGTCCAACTCACCCTCATACATTTTGTACTTACCTTTTGAAACCACTAACACTTTTTCCCGTAGTAACCCACGTAAAAGGATTTTGGGACTAAAAAATGTCAGATACGGTCATTACACCCCGTCCGCATTCCTGACTGTCTCTTTAGGATGCAAAAGAACACTGTTCAGTCACATTCCTACATTTTACTATGCAATCATGCATTCCAGCCATAAACCATCTAATGCATGCTCCCATAGTGAAATGGAGATTTGGGTCATTTACATTGTAAAGCCCTGCGCCAAATGAAACCTACATTAGTTTTCATGTGAGCGATCCGGCGCAGGAACGCCTTGTAAAAGTGACGCAGTGAATTCTGCATGATTTCACTTAGTCACTTTTATGTCAATACTGCAGCAAAACCCTCTGTCTGCTTGAAGCAGGCGTAAGGAGTGACGCAGCATGTGAGGCATAGGGTGCCCCTGAGCATTGCTGAAGCAGCGTCACACTTGCGACATAACTCCAGCAATGCGTTACTTTTCCGTCAACAGATGAGTCAGAATTTCTGATGCATCTGTCAATCCTTGCGCCATGGTGCCGTATTGTAAATACAGCACATCCATGGTGATGCAAGGGTTTTGCATGGTGGTGCAGGAAAAGTGACGCATCTGTACAGATGCGTCACTTTCTTGTAAATCTGCCCCTCTATTTCTAATATGGCTCTTATTTTATGTTTTTAGAAATACATTTAGTAAATGTATGCCCATTACTTTATATACATATTTCAAGATGTTACATCCTCCTTGTATGAGTAGATTAAATTGCATTAGATATATGCATTGAGGACGTCAAACTTTTTGTCAGTTTAAAAGTAAACAGAGATCAAAGACTGTCCAAGTACTTGGTAAAAATATCAGAGTGTCCGGTTCACAATGACCATTGTCATATTCCTTTCATGGTAACACTATCATTGTACATTGCAGTATTATCAGTTCTCATTTACACATCAAGCAATTTATAGCCATCAGTGCATTTCTATAAGGACCACCTTTCCTTCCAAGAAAGTGGTGGGAATAGCCAGGAAAAGAATGAAGTATTTCCATCTACATGTTTGCTTGCGATGTACAGATCTAATATAAACTTTTTGGTTTCCTATTTCTGGGTGACTCAGGTATTCCAACTACCAGCAAAGTGATAACCGTAAATATACCAAGTACTTACAGAATCCCACTGTAGAGTTGAAATCTTTACATTACAGAATGTTATAGTTTTTAAATCTTTTGTTCAAATCAGTGAACAAAAATTAAAGTACCTGAATGCGGAATTATTAATTCTTTCTCCCTTAATACAGAAAGTTAATGCTCTACTTCTAATATGGTGTGATCACTCTTATGATATGTATTTATGAATACATAAGTATATGTATGTCCGTAACTAAAAAATACATATTGCAGTACTTGACACCCTCTTTTTATGAGTCTATTTTATTGCATATGATGTATGCATTGAAAATATCACAGTTTTTGTCAGTTAAAAAGTAAACAAAGATAAAAGACTGTCCAAGAACTTGGTAAAATCTGTACGGTACACAATGATCCTCACCACAAATTTTTCAAGGTAACACTTTCATTGTTCATTGCAGTATCATCAGAGGCCCCGCGTCAGCTATGCCTGTGGAAGTTCGAGACCTCTGAATGCATCGCTGAGTGTACCCTTTCGTGCCAGACTTGCCCGTGCGCTGGTATTGTGCCCTTCTAATTTTGTGTTTTTGATGATATTATGCCTTCTATATTTGTGATTGTGCCTCTCCCTGCTTGCTGCTTTGAGCTGTATCCAGCTGTGTGCCCATGCCCAGTTCCTGCTTGCTGCTGCTGTCGCCAGGGCCCCTCCCCACTGGTCTTCCTGCTCCTGCTGGTGAGCTGTACTTCCCGCCCTCCCCCTCCAATGTTTAACGTCGGCCGCTGTGGACCTGCGCGAAGCAGGCTCTCCACTTCTTCCACAAGTAACAATTTTTTTACCACCAAACACCTTCACTTCCAGGTCCAGACCAGCCCTATAACCACACTTCACAACACCCTCACCTACAGAGCCCCCAGACCTTGAAATTTGTTCCCCAATACCATCAGTGACCTCATCGCGCCCCACACCATCAATTCCATGGACTACATACTCATCGGAGATCTGAAATTCCACCTCAACATCTCCTGGGACCCAAACTCTACCACCATCCTGAACAACCTGGTCAACATCAAACTGAAACAGCTCATTACCATGCCTACCTACAAGGCAGGACACACGCTTGACCCCATGTTCATGGGACGTAACAACATCTACTTTAGCCATACTACCTAATCCCCATGGATGGACCACCACTGTATACACTTCCACATCGACAAACCCACGCTGCCTGAACCTGCACTGCGCCCTCCACAAAGGAACTGGAGCAAAGTCACTGAGAAACATCTCAACTCCACCTTCAACTGCGATGCTCCACCTTGACCTATGCTAGCCTCACAGTCTAAGAACTCCACAGATTGATCTCCAACTGTGCAGACCAGCTTGCACCCCTACGTAACCCCAACAGACAGCACCTCAGGAAGGCCTCCTGATTCTCCATTGACCTCCAAGAATCCAGATTCACCTGCAGATGCCTTGAGATGGAGAAATGGAGAAACAGCAAATCCTCAGAAGAACACAACACCTACAAGAATGCTATAACGGAATACCACCAAAGCATATTAGCCACCAAAAGGACCTTCTCCAAAACAAGATCCTCACCAACTCCAACACTTCCACTTAACTCTTCAGTGTCATCCAGGAAATTGTGGTGGGGTCAACAACAGAGAGGGACATTGGAGGGGACAATATTTATAGGGGTCCAGTGTGCATGTCCCAACAAGCTATGCAGCAATAGATTGCACACAGTTCCCCTGAGATTAGTGATGGCGTAGTGCAATGTGCTGTCTTCCTCTCTCCCTAGAGTGTAAGGCGTTGGTGTGCCTCAGTATAACAGGGAAGGGTATCCCTTGTCGGAACTAGGGATGCCTCACACAACAGGCTGGTTTAACGGCTGTTGTCATGTCACCAGTTAGTCGTATCGTAACATCATCGGCTCCCTGCTCCAACGTCAAGCCGGCGCTGCAATGCCTGACGGGTAGCACGGGGTGCTACACTCTTGTGGAGATCTTTTGTTCCTTGCCGATAGGTGTAAGGGTGTGAGGGCCCTAGTGAGTGGAGTAGTGAGCGTGAGTGAGGTGGATTAAAAAAGGTTGGTATGATCTACTGCTATGGCTTTAATCGTGTAGTCCACCACCTTAGATAAAAATGTGAGGGGCATTGGGACTACAGTAGCTACGAGGAGTCAGTCCCGTTCAACCCTCAATCGTGAATAGGTCGACATGTTTCATGCCTGTATTGGCAATTCTTCAGGACCAAAAAAAGAAGAAAGGTGACGGCTGCTTCAGGCGACACTCCGCGCTGGGACGTGGGGCTAGACGAAGAGGTCACCAGCCCGCTGTGAAGAGATTACTGCCCTATCCTCGCAGACCCCACGGGAGCAGCCTTGGGGCACTTACGACCGCCATTGAGGGGTATCCCTCTGATGCAGGAACCCCTCTTCGGCTGGATTCGGCAACCACACAGGTTGTATACTTCAGATGCCTCAGCCTGATGCGGAGCATCCCACTAAGTCACTAAGTTTATGAGCACCTTTCTTCTTTTTTTGGTCCTGAAGAATTGCCAATACAGGCATGAAACATGTCGACCTATTCACGATTGAGGGTTGAACGGGACTGACTCCTCGTAGCTACTGTAGTCCCAATGCCCCTCACATTTTTATCTAAGGTGGTGGACTACACGATTAAAGCCATAGCAGTAGATCATACCAACCTTTTTTAATCCACCTCACTCACGCTCACTACTCCACTCACTAGGGCCCTCACACCCTTACACCTATCGGCAAGGAACAAAAGATCTCCACAAGAGTGTAGCACCCCGTGCTACCCGTCAGGCATTGCAGCGCCGGCTTGACGTTGGAGCAGGGAGCCGATGATGTTACGATACGACTAACTGGTGACATGACAACAGCCGTTAAACCAGCCTGTTGTGTGAGGCATCCCTAGTTCCGACAAGGGATACCCTTCCCTGTTGTACTGAGGCACACCAACGCCTTACACTCTAGGGAGAGAGGAAGACAGCACATTGCACTACGCCATCACTAATCTCAGGGGAACTGTGTGCAATCTATTGTTGCATCATCCAGGAAATTACCAATCCCCCCAGCAAAACCACAGACATCACCTCTTCCAGGACCTCGGCAACAAGCTCGGTTCCTCCTACTATTTGAAAATCAAGGGCCTCTACGACAACTTCAACGACCAGACGCCTGACTCCGAGACCACGTCCTACTCCAGCAATGCAAGCCAGCCAATCATCTCATCTTGGACCCCAGTCACCACCGAAGACACCACTTCAGCCATGAAATGTAACCACTCAGGAACCCCCACAGACCCCTGCCTACTGCACACCTTAAACAGAGCTGCATCCGCCATCGCTACAGAACTACGACGCACCATCAATGCCACCTTCAAAACCGGCATCTTTGCCGATGACTGGAAATGCACAGAAATCAGACCTTTGCTGAAAAAGCCCTCAGCAGATCCCACGGACCTCCAGAACAACTGACCCATCTCCCGCTTCCCCTTCGCGGTCAAATTCACAGAGAAGACCCTCAATGCCCAACTAACAAAATTCATAAAAGAAAACTTCATCCTCGACCCCTCCCAAATTGTAATTTGCAGCAACCACTGCACCAACTCCGATTTACTCACTGCCACAAATAACGTCCGCACCCTCCTCGCCCAAGGACACACCGCGGCCCTGATCCTACTCAACCTCTCTGCAGCGTTCAACAAAGTCTCCCACCTTACACTCACTGCCAGACTCCACAATGCCGATATACAGGGAATCGCCCTTAACTGGATCCACTCCTTCCTCACCGCAGACCCCAAAGAATCAGACTGCCACATTTCTACTCTGAACCCACAGAAATCAACTGCAGAGTAACCAAAGGGACGGTCGCTCAGCCCCCCTCACCACCATCCTAGGATAGCAAAGACTCAGCATAGTATACTGCGCCAATGACACCCAGCTCATTGTCTCCCTTACCAAGGAACCCATCACCACCAGACTCAACTTCCGGGAAGAAATGAAGAACGTTGCATCCTGGATGAGCAGCAGCTGTATGAAGCTCAACTTGGAGAAGAAAGAGTTCCTCGAAATCTGCATGGGACAATACCTGGTGACCCACTGCTCTCGGCAGCACCCCCATCACTAAGACCACACCCAAACTCTTGGCATCATACTTCTCTCCTCCCTCTCCATGACCCAACAGGACCCAGAGCCTCCAGCTGCTTTAATACCCTCATCATACTCCGAAAGATCTTCAAATGGATGTCCACAAATTAAGCAAGACCTTCACATACACTCTCATAACTAGCAGACTGGACTACGGAAATGCCCTCTACACCAGAATCAAGAAGACTCTGCTCCACAAACTCTAGACCATACAGAACACTGCAGCCAGACACATCCTCAGCATCCCCCAACACAAATACACTACCTAACCCCTTCACTGGCTCCCTTTGAGAAGAGAGTTACATTCAAGACACTCACCCACGCCTACAAATGCCTCCACAACACCGAACCCCAATACCTCAACAACAGAATATCCTTCCACACACCCAAGATAAATCTCAGATATGCTGATCTTGCCCTGCGCATCCCAAGCCAGAACAGGTGGAAGAGCCTTCTCCTACATCATGGGCAAGACCTAGAATGAGCTCCAGATCGACATCAGATTCGCACCCTCCCGGAACATCTTCAGGAAGACACTCAAGACCTGGCTCTTCAACTGAACAGTGCTGCTTTCCCCCTCTCTCCCCAAGTGCAATGAGACCCTCACGGGTGAATAGCATGCTTAAAATTCCATGATTGACTGATTGATTGATTAAGCAATTTACAGCCATTGGTGGGCCACATTTCCTTGCTAGAAGGGGTAGAAATAAATGGCAAAATAGTGAAATATTTGAAACAAAATGTATTGCTTGTGATCTCCAGATCGAATATTAACATTTTGGTTTCCTTTTTACGGGTGATCTAGTTCTTACAACTACCAGCAAAGTGGTGATGAATAAAACAAGTGAGTACAGCATCTCAGTGTGAAGAAACAGTTAACCTTTTTCATTACGGAATGAAATATAATCTCATTATAGTTATGAATTTTTACAATTCCTTTATGTTTATGAAAAATCGAACTTCACCAAATCCTTGAGTATTTACTGAATGTCAAAAACAGTGGCTCAATGGACTTTGAACTTTATTCCAAATCAAAGTTACCAAAAAAGTATTTCACTTTATAGTTTTTTTCTCATGGAAATCTTTGCAGGACTAAAGAGTGGAAATAGCTTTTAGGGGATTTTCAGTGTAGGATTAAGCAAACCTTAAATTCTTGCAACCTAAATATATTTCCTTGGAATCTCCTATCTAATATTACGTTTTTGGTTTCCTATTTCCGTGTGATCTAGTTGTTTCAACTACCAGCAAAGTTGTAACCCTGAAAACAGTGAGCACTGCATTTCAGTATGAATAAATAGTTGAATACATTACATTACTGACTGCAATGTAATACTATTATTGCTTTGAAATTGCACAGTTCCTGTGTGACTTTGAAAAATGAAATACACCAAATCATTGGATATTCACTGAATGTCAAAAACAGTGGTTGCATGGAATCTGTACCATATTCCAAATCAAAGTTTCCATAAATAGGATTCATTTTTGTACATTCTTTTAGCTGACATGTTTGCATGCCTAAACAGTGGTAATGGATTTTAGGGACTCATTCGTGAAGGAATATGTTACTATTACATTCTTACATTTTCATCTTATAAATTCTAGACACCCTAACAAGGCAGACATAGGTTGACTATATATTTCAAAGTACAGTTGTTATCTATCAATGAGATTAATTTTGACCAATTCACATGCAGATTTAAAGGCAGCCAATGCCAGGCTGCACCTACAGGCATTTAATCATGTTGTACTTGTCACCCTTGTGAATAGCAAAATATGTGTTTGTCTTCTCTGGTGGTATTTAACTTCCATGACACTGGTTTCCTGCACCACTTACTACAATCTTACTGGGAAGTGAAAAAGGCCAATTGCTAATTTGCCAATTTTACCTTGTTTTAGAGAGTCAATTCTCATGAACTGGGACCTGGTAAGCAGTGCACCAGAATTCAGAGTTCTATAACCTGAAATACTAGTCAATAACAAATGTGCCATCATTTTCATTCATTACAGATCTCTAATCCAAAAATGTTAGTAAGCACTCCTTGTCAGATAGAACTATATGCATGTTAAATCATATCCACTTTGATTCAGCACTTGTTCTTTTTCGCAAAAAATACCCATGAATTATCACAGAAGAAATCCACCAGACACCTGGTCTGGCACTCCACTTGAAACTTCCCCTTTCTACCCTTGACAATTTACTAGAAATGTCCTTTTTTCAAAGTGGCAGGTTTATATACAATGTAGCTTCTCTTTTGGTCTAATTCGTCAACAGAGTTTGAAGTTACTGAATGTAGAAATAATAGTTTTACTTAGCAGGATGTTTTCCACCTTAATACAGAGAGATAAAGCCTTTATTTCTAAAATGGTGGCATAGCTCTTACCATACATATTTATAAATACAGAAAGTAAATGTATGTCCATAACTTCAAGTAAATTTTTCAAGATTTTACACCCTCCTTTTATAAGTAGATTAAACAGAATATGTGATATGCACTGAAGATGTAAAAACTTTTTGTCAGTTCAAAAGTAAACAGAGATAAAGACTGTCCAAGAACTTGATAAAATATCACAGCGTCCGGTGCTCAGTGATCCTTGCCACATTCTTTTCATGGTAACACTATCTTTGTTCATTGCAGTCTCATCGGTTCTCATCTACACATTATGCAATTTAAAGCCATGCAGGCATTTCATTAAGGACCACATTTCCTTGCTTTAAGGGGGTGGGAATTGCTGGCAAAATATTGAAGTATTTACATCTAAATTCATTCTTTGTGATCTCCAGATCTAATTGAGTTGGGTATTAACCTGTCACCAACGTTGTTAATTTTCACATAAGGAAATTTATCAGGACTTAAATGATAAGAGTATTTAGAAGGGAAACGTTTCGTGTAATTACCTCCCTTCTCTTTTGCGGCAAGAGATGCCAAGATGTCATCATTAATCTAACTTGTGGAACGTGTAACTGCTGCTATTGAATATGTTGCAACTTCTGTCTTCGCCGCCTCAACGGCAAGACAATTGACAACAGCGTGAACTCCTACATGCAGGTGACCAAGAGTATGAATCACAAACACGAGTGGAAGCCGCTCTTTTAGCTCAGCCACTTTAACCCAGATCATTTTATGTTTTATTGTGCGACCTTTGTAGTCACAAAAGTGATTTTGAGTCCAAAAGTATAAATTGTCTTTGTATGAATTAACACAGTAGTAAGAGTCACTTATGACAAGAGTAGTCACACTAGGATCTGCGTGCTCTAATGCAAGCATCAGAGCATAAAACTCTGCCAATTGGGTGGTACAGTCCCCCAATGCCTGTGTATGCACAACATCGGACTTGAATTTACCATCCACCATCGTACCAACCACAATTGCTTAGGCAGAAACATAGGCGTGTCTAGAAACCATTGCCGGTTGCACAGAACCGTCAGTGTAAATGATACAATGGAAATCCTCCAATGGCCGCATAGTCAGAGGAGCAGGATAAACAAATGTATACTGCAAAAACTCCTGAGTCTGCAGAGAGGAATCAAATCAAAAATAAACGTGACATCTGGAGATGTCAAGGACGTGGCCCATTGTATCTACAGTGGGTGCAAAGCCTTTGAATTTGGTACACTGCCTTTCGTCACTGCCTCCAAGGCAGAATACAGAGTAACAACCAAAATGCGGTTTTCCTGCGACAGTACACGTTCCTTAGGAATCGCCACCTGCACTGCTGTCAAATATTTTTTCACTGTGGAAAACCGCAACTCAGCCAAAGTGTACAAGTGTGACTTGTAAGCGAAAGGGACTGTGTCACCCTCATTAAAAGTCTGGTACGTGAAACCCACCACGCCAGGTACGATTCTTATTACCAGGTTGGTATGGTTATCCCGAGTCAGTAAGAACCTAGATTCTAGAAGATCAGCCTGCAAAGATTGCAAGATGGTTGAATGTGTTGGCAGCCAGCAAGATTTGGTTTGATGGCGCCCTTCCCCACCCTCTTACTGCAATTAGATTTGGTCCTTTGTCCATTCCAGGCACTTCCTGGCCTGTTATAACTGGCTTTACCACATACCCACGTGTAGGGGAATATTCCTTACTTGAATTTAGGCTCCTTTATACCTCTGCAGTAGCAGTTATCAAGGCTTTGGTTTATTACATGTCCTGCATCATTCCAGGTGCGGGACCTGGTGTTGTTTTGCAGCCAGTTAGGCTGAAAGGGTTGAAGGGTAATCATGTTATGGTTAATGCGGTTATGGGCAAGCGTCCCCCAGATAAGGTTGAAATGCCTTTTTGGCTTGCCGAGAAATTTGACCAACTGGAGGCAATATTTCCTAACATGACTCCTGTGGAGAAACACAGGATTCTTACAATTAGTTTGTAGAAAGACTTAGTGCCCAAAGTAACTGACTTTACCACATAGGGTAGGGTTTTTGTGGCAGTCCATACAAGATGCTTCGGCACCCCATCAATGTTTGCCCTACCCTCTGTCATTAAGTGTGTTCAGTATGAGCACGGACCGGAGGCAGCTGTTGAATTGGGAATGAGACTTGTTGGAGTGTTTGACGTAGTTTCTGATCTTACCCTTGCTAACGTTAAGGGCAATGCAGTGAGCTTTCAGGTGTCTAATGCTTTGCACGATGTCCCCAATGCAGAGAAACCCCATCGGTTACCGAGAATTATCACGGCTCCTTATAAGACCTTTGGCCATAACAGTTTAGGTGTTAAGCTTTTTGCCAAGACAGCGCAAAAGCAAACACAGGCGGCGAAGACTGACAACCATGATCGCCCCTCAAGTCAGAAACAGACTTGGACTAAAAATAAAAAACATGGGAAAAAGCAACAGAAACAGGGGTCCTGTTCCCCCTCGCCGATACATTTGTCTATTGAGTGCACTTATGAATTGAAAAACCGCGCTACATTTAAGTCACCTGATCGTTTTCAGGTTCCTGATCAATGTTCACCTCACTCTTAGTAGGATTCATCAGTCTCATCCACCGGTGGAGGAGACAGCAGCAAGGGGAGGGGTGCGAAGCAAGAATTGGAGAAAGTAGGTTGTACCAAAACGTAAAGATGCTTGATACGCTGGGCATAATCGGGAATGTAAGTATGCCTGAAATTTAAAAATCTCAGTAAAATGTATAGTTTTTTCAGTGTTGAGGGAGCGCGCAGCAGTGCGCATTTCTCCAGGAAGTGAGGAGCCAAACCTTGACCTTCATAGTTTTTTCTTCTCATAGAAAACACTGCAGTCCTAAACCATGTTACTCGCGTTTTGGGGATAGTCACTGTACGATCGTACCACTGTTAAATTCTTATATCTTCCTCTTTTTAATTCTATTTGCCCTAACATGTAGTTAACAAGGCACAGTCCTATAAATGAGATTTATTTTGATATATTCACATGGATGTTTAAAGCCAGCTGCAGTCAGGCTACACATGCAGTCCTGAAGCCATGTTTTACTTGTTAGCCTAGTGATTAACAACATATCTGTTTGACTCCTCCTGTGATATTTATCTTCCATGTCACTAGTGTGTTTCCTGCACCATATACTGTGCTCTTTTTGAGAAGCTAAAAATATTAAAATTTGGGAATAGCTGATGTACCTATGTTTTAAGGAGTCAAACTGCATGAACTGAGATCTAATCAGCAGTGCCCCAGTGTGCAGAATAAAAAAATCGAAATAACGGTCAGCAAAAATAGGGGTTACCACTCAAAAATGAGGTATGTTTTATCAGTATGTTACAATTCTTTGTATAGCTTAGAATTAACATTGGGAGCCATATGTAGGTAAATTATATTTACCGATTCCTAAATACCGAATTTTACCTATTCGGTATATAGGATATGATAAATGAGATGTAGGTAAAAAAAATCAGTAATATTTACCAATTCGGAAGAATTTGGAAAATGTGCACAGAATCGATATTTACCTAATCGGTATTTACCGATTCGGTATATACCGAATTCGGTAAATACAGAATCGGAGATTCAAAATCTGAGCATGAGGAATCAACCAATCCTGTGCATCCACCCCACCCCACAACCAGAAAGTGGCCACACCCATGCAGGTGCAGACAATCAGAACCTTTTGGAGAGTTGGGAGTGCAGAGGAGAGCAACTGAGCCACTGGCTGAACGTTGCTGAGGAGAACTGCAGGATGGCATCCAATGAACCTGAGAGGGAAAGAGCAGACAGGAAAAGGAAAATGAGGTTCAGTGCAAGTGAGCTTCAGCTCTTGTGGAGGAGGTGGTGAAACACCACACACAGCTTTTTGGAAAGCAGCCCCTGCAGGTAGCAGGAGTAGTATCAAGGACGATCTGGCTCGCAATCCAGGCACAGGTGAATGCTATTGGGGTGAGCCCAACGGACATCGATGACCTCAAGAAAAGGTGGTATGACCTTCGGATCATCACCAAGAGGAAGCTGGCTGCACAGAGGAAACAGGCCAGTCTAACAGGGGGAGGAAGGAGCAGGGCACCAGCCCTCACTGACCTGGTGCAGCTGGTTGAGTCAACCCTGGAGCCCGAGAGTGTGTCTGGAATCGGGGATGCAGACAGCTCAGCCAGAGCTCCCACAAAACAAGGTAAGGTAAGGTAAGAAGCATGCACAGTGACTCACACTCCAGTGCAGGTTTTAGTATACACCAGCAATGCATTATGGGAGACGTAGTCAGTGTAACACCCATCATGACAGTCATCACACTAAACAACAAGGCATGCCGCACACATCAGTCAGAAACAGCAGAGGACATTGAGATAGTGTGACAGGAATGTAATTTAATATTGAAATGCAGGGCTGCAAGACCTCTGAGCTAATGTCCATATCTGTCCACTGGAGAGTCATCGCTCAGGACTGCGCAGGAGAAGGAGGGAAGGGCAATCCGTAGGGGAAGAACAGAGGATGCCAGCACAAGTGCAGGTCACAGCACTCTACCACCACCGGCATCAACACCACAGGCAGCTGCTCCAACAGAGCCAGCCGCAACACCAGAGCCAGCTTCGACACTGCTGATTGACTCACCACCACAGCAAGCCTCACAACAACTCTCCGCCTCAGCAGCAGCAACATCACCTGTGGCGGTAAATACCAGGAGGCATGCTATTGCCACTCTCCATGTCATGGAGTCGACACAAGGTGGGGTGACACACCAACTTGTCCACTGGAGGACACAAATGCAGGGCTGCAATCCACCTTCGAGGGTGCGCACACAGGTGCGAGAGGCCACAGGACCCGGGAGCACAGCACAACTCGGCAGGGTGATGGGGTCTTCGGCAGGCTGGAGGCCAGTATGGTAAAGGTGCAGCGCCTGCAGGGGAAGGCGATTTAGTCAGTACAGAGCCAAATGCGGCACCTAAACCAGAACATGGTTAACATTGACAGGTGCATCAGCTCTATGGCGGAGGGCATCAAGTAGATGGCTGAGGGCATGCAGGACATGTCCCAGTCTGTGTTGGTGCTGTGTGACAAACTGGACGAGGACAGGGCAACAAGGCACAGGGAGAGGCAGTAGATGGAGTAGCACACCAGGGCAGTGAACCGCCTGGCATCTGCCACTTCCCTGCTCTGCAGGCGCTCTGTGGCAATGCAGGAGGGGCTTGTTTATTGCTGCACTGATGTCTCCAGGGGGATGGGGAAGGTGACATCCGCACTGGAAGTGCTGCTGTCCACCCAGTCAGCCAACGCTGGTGCACTAGGTGTGGGGGAGAGTGATGAGACCATCAGCAGGAGCAGCGTTACCCCCCTATACCAGACACCCAGAAGAGCAGTAGGTGGCATGCTGCGGACCTGGCTCAGCAGACAGTGAGGATAGCCAGCTGTAGGCATCCAGCACTGTTGTGGATGGGCGCAGACGTTAATACTGCCCACACATTTATGAACATATTTAGGGTAAAGTAACCCATGACTACCTATTAATGTTGTCACCATTTGGAATGGCATGGTGTGCCATTTGTTCATTGTCGTAGTGCCCAGCTATTAAACTATGTCATGTACATGCAACGCCTGGCTGTGTCTCCTTACTCACTTAAAAATAGTTGCGTGTGATCTCTGCCCGTCTCTGTCTCTCATCTGTTGCTGGCGCCAATCCTGCTGTGTTGGGCTCAGGTTGTGCAAAATCACCATTATCCTCAATATCTGTTAATTCTACTGCTGTTCCTTTCATAGTGGCACGGTTGTGCAGCATTGCGCAAGTTGCAATGATTTTACAGCAGATGAGAGGTGAGTACTGACGTGCGCCTCCACTTTTGTGGAGGCAGCGGAACCTGCCCAAAGGTGCACTCCACGACGTTGCGTGTAGATTTGTGTGCCACGTTGTAATGTCTCTCACTCGGGGTTGATGGGTTCAGGTAGATGAGTGAGGATGAATGAGCGGACGGCATATGCACTGTGGCCTATGTGGAAAAGAGAGAGCCATTACTCACGTGCACAACAACACCTACATCTGCAATATCTATCAGGGTATGTCACAGTGTTTTACCTAGCAGGTATCCTTCTCCGAATTCCCCCACTGCCAGGCGTGTGTAGATCCCACTGTTCTGGAAGATGTAGGAGTCATGGGTGCTTCCTGGGAATTAGGCCATGATGTCTGTGATTATGTTGACAGCATCACAGATTACCTGCACATTTATGGAGTGGGTTGACTTTCTGTTCCTGTAGATGTACTCAGTGGCTGCAAGCGGGCAGATTGGGATGTGTGTGCCATCAATACAGCCGATGACATGTAGAAACTGTGCTATTTGGTAAAAGTCAGTCTTGGTCTTCAGCAGTTCCGCATGTGTGTCAGGGAAGCTGATGTAATGATGCATTCTCTGCATTATGGCCTCCTGGAACTTCCTGAAAAAACGGGACAGGCAGCTCTGGGACACCCCACCTATCACAGCTACCACCCCCTGGTAACTGCCAGATTCAAGCAAGTGTAGGCTACAGGGCACCTGTACGTGTGGTGATATGGGGTGCGCCCTTGGTGTTGGGTGCTTCAGGAGTGGGTGCAGGTCCCTTATCAAGTACAGGATGGTGTGGGGGTATAGCCTGTACCTTTCATGGATCTCTGCCTCAGTAAGTTGGAGGAGTGTGATCCACTGTCTGTAGACATGCTCCTCCCATCTCCAGATCCTCTCTCCTGCTGCCTGTAGCCATAGCCGCCTTGCTATCACATAGAAAGCCGCCATTCTGATCACGCTGTTGCATTTTGGGGCCTGTTTTATGGCCTGCACCTGGTTACCACCTGCTTTCAATCCATGGTAATTACCGAGTCTTAAGTACCGAAATTCATGAAATTCTGTATTTTCGGAATTACCTACATCTCTATTCTCATTTTTACCGTTTCTTATTTACCGATTCGGTAAATAAGGAATCGGTAAATCAGATTTGGTCATTTGGAATTTGGAAATGATGAATCAGTATTTACCGATTCTTAATTACAGAATCCTTACTTTTGGCCTCCTACATCTCAAATGCCTAAATACCGGTCGGTAACGGCAAATTTACCGAATTTCTGCCGTTAATGACCGGTATTAAGCTACCTACATATGGCCCTGGGTATTTGAGAAAAAAATGACCAGTTGGAAGAGGCACAGTGAGTTTGCACCACAAGGCCATGAGGAAGACCTTGAGAGGTTGACATGTGTTGCCTCCTAATTGACGCTTCTAAGTAGCCCTTGATATTGTCATTAGGTCATCAACAGCAGCACTATTGTTTTGTCCAAGTCTTTATCCATTGTTAAGATGCACACCACACTCTGCTGTGGTTGCTCGCATTATGCTGTTTGCTATCCTCAAAACCGGTTCAATAATCATTGATATCACCAAGTGCAAGATTGCAACTTTAAACCACAGCCCTCCAGGCAATATCCATAATTTTTACCCATAACTGATCTATAATCCAAAAATATTAGTAGGCAGATAGAATTGCATGAATATTAATTGTGATGAATTTTCACAAAGCACTAATTCTTTTTTGTGAAAATATATTCATGAAATATCACAAAATAAACCCACAAGCCACCTTGTCTAGCATCCTATTTAAACCTTCCCCTTCCTCCCTGGAAACATTTCTAGAGATTTCCTGGTTTCAAAGTGGCAATTTGTTATACAATTGTGCTGATTTCTTGTGCAAATTAGTCATCAGAAGTTAAAGTTGATGAACTTGGAAGCATTTGTTTTCTTAAGTAGCATTGATTTATTCTTAATTCAGAAAGGTACAGGCTCTATTTCCAACTTAGTTATATACTGAGAAACATACACAAATCCAGAAGTTTGGTGCTCCATACACGGTGGTCCATGTATCAAAAACAACTCTCTCCGGTTAAGAAAAAAGAATTTCTGGGACACCCAGGGAAGCTTCAAAAGTTTATTCTGGTAAAATGATGCCTCACCAACGTGTTTCACTTTTCAGCTTTATCACAGTGTGATACAGACCTCCATATTGCTGTATTTACCCACCAGATCAGTGAAACTAAGAAAGGACATTGTAACAAC
Organism: Lissotriton helveticus; assembly: GCF_964261635.1. NCBI lineage: Eukaryota > Metazoa > Chordata > Amphibia > Caudata > Salamandridae > Lissotriton > Lissotriton helveticus. The sequence goes on along the minus strand of NC_136063.1, from coordinate 119,105,909 downwards.
ACTATATTGCGAGTCTGTATCAGTGCTATATTGGAATGTACTGTTGTTGATTATTTGTCACAGTATATATGCCACAATATTTCTTAAATCTCTGCTTTTGGTATAACAGAACAATTAGAAATGGAATTTACAATAAATTTCATCTACTAATATTATGTTATCCATTCAGTAAATTATTTTAGAAATATACTTGGTGTTGTAAGAAAATACCCTCTGATATCGCAAAACAGGAAAATAAGTACACCAATTACCTACAAAAATTGCCAATTATTGACAAACGCCTACCAATCTCAAATTAACATATATATTATAAATTAGTTCATGTCTAATATCAAAAAGATTAGGGAGATGTCTCATTAATCATTAATTACAATATTGAAACTGCAGTCCTGCTCAAGTAGGACATTCTATTCAATTCGTAATCATCATTACATTATTATGTCAGATCCAACACAGTGTTGCCCAAATAGTCATAGTATGTCTGATATCTCACACTTGGATTCAACAGGGCAGACTTGATGAAGTTTCCCTTTACAATGCTCCTAAACATTCCTGCCTCAATATTCTCTATGATCTTCTTACATGTGCAAAAAAGACAACAACATCTCAATTACTCATCTTAAAACTACTCTATTACAATTATTTATAGTTAAATAAAAACAAAATTACAAAAACTGGAAGGATTAAGCTTCTTTATTCATTGGTTCCTGACATTTACTTTTTACAAGTGCACTGGCATCTCTTCTCTTGAGTTTAGACATACTGGGGTTAGTATATCAAAGTCAATAATAAACCTTGACTCCATTCTTCTTAATGGACACTCTCTATCACTCCCTCTCTCTTGTGATGTAATTAAGTTTGAAACTACATATGATAGCAGTTTCTAATTGTGCCTATGCACAGTGTAAAAATGATGTGCAACAGGATACAGAGCATATTTTTTTCTGATTGCACCTAGGTGTTCAAGTACCCACTTTTTTGCACAATGAATAGTACTGCCTATAAAAAAAATTGCCTCTATGGCAAATCGGGCAGTAAACACATCTGTCAGTTTCACAGGTGAAATTCCCTCTAATCAAATATTCTCTTCTAGTGTTTGGGATTTCCAATTTAGTACAATCAGTGTTGTTGGAACATGCCTTCTACAACATCTAAATCCATGACCCACATCTCTGTGGGCATCATCATTTTTAGTGGATACTGCATTGCAGCTTAGCTCACCTTTGAGCAATCTACACCTCCTAAAGGTGATCTGGGGTGTTACATGAACATATTTTTGCAAAATTGCATCTGTTCTTAAAATGTGCCAATTTTTGTTGAACCGTTTTCTGATTTTGTATGCTGTATTTGAAAATGTTGCTATAAATCTCACCTGACCTGATGCTTCCACCACTGCAGGGTTGTGTGCTATGTCTTGTTTTATTGTTTTACTGCTGTAGCCCAGTTCCTCAAACCGTTTACTCATTACCAATTTTTCTTTGTTGTACTCATACTGCATGGAACAATTCCATTTGGCCCTGATCAGATCCCCATAGGGAATTATATGGATTAGGCTTGAAGGATATGCACTATTTGCATTTAGTAGACTATTGCCCCCAGTAAGCTTTCTGTGTAACTTCATAGCTAACATATATCCCTGAATCTCTATTCCAACATGTAGGAATAGAAGTTTCTCTTTGCTTTTGTTTGAAGTGAAATATAAGTTAATCTCACTATCATTAAGAAATGTCACAAATTGGTCAGCAGAGAGTTCATCTCCTCTCCAAATTAATAAAATATCATCTATAAACCGAGTCCACATGACAATATTTTCTCGGAACATTTCCCAGCCACCAGAAACCTGCTCCTCCCCCAGTCCATAAATAAATGAACATAGCTGGGGGCGAAGCAGGTGCCCTTTACTGTCCTTTGCGTCTGTCTATAGATGTTTTGGTCAAAGAGAAAAAAGTTAAACAGTACATCACGATTCCTAATAACATTTCAGTATATAATAATGAAGAAACTGGTCTTGCTCTTACAAAATGTCTCACAGCTTGGATCCCCAGGTCATGCTTAATGCAGGTATAAAGACTGGTTACACCCAGTGTAACCAGCAAAACATTAGTTTCCCAGTTGATGCCCTCAATCAGTGTTTGGAAGTGTGTTGTATCTTTTAGATGAGCAGGTAACATAAAATCTAACGGACATAGATAGTAATCAATACATTTTGAAGTCATTTCTAATTGTCATCCCATTGAGGAAACAATGGGCCTGCCCGGTGGCCTTTCTGCATCTTTGTCTAATATAAACTACAACATTCCTCCCACTCAAGTAAATCTTGATCTTTCCATGTAACCAAAATTTCATTTATTTATTTTAAAGTTTTAAAGAGCGCGAACTTGACCCGTGAGGGTATCAGAGCGCTTTACAGGTTCAAAGAGTAATACAGAAAGATCGGTTGACAAAATGATAGCCATAAATCGGGGGGATATACAGAAACAGGGGACATAAGGTAGGCAGGGAGTCAAGGGGTATGTGCAAGGAGGGAGGTGGTGAAAAGGTACATAGGAACATTTTCCAGAATAAATGATCATACATTAACACAGTGATCTTTAAAGAGTCAAGGATCACACAATAGAACAGGGTATCATACAATAGAGCAGGGTATCACAAAGGTAATAAGTCTCTCGGTGCTTGTGGAGCAGGTTAGCCAAGGAATTTAGCCATGAGGAAGGATTTGGCCTCTTTTTTAAAGCATGCCAGGGAGTGGATACTTCTAATGTCAGGCGGGAAGAAGTTCCATATTCTTGGAGCAGACCCGGTGAATGAGCGATTGTAGTTTTTTTTTTCTTAAAACGTGCAGGCCGGAGTAGGAAGGTATTTGCCGGTCGAGAGTTTCTGCTTCCTCCGGATATCCCGAGCTTCTGTGCAAGATACGCAGGGGAGTTGGCGTGTAGGGCCTTGTGCGTGATGCATGCCGACTTGAGGTGAATCCTAGCCTCGAGAGGGAGCCAGTTCAACGCTTTCAGGTGAGGGGCGATGTGATCAAATTTACTACAGCCCGTAAGTAGTCTGGCGGCTGCATTGAGGCAGGCTTTTAAAGCTGCCAGAGTGATCTTGGGTAAACCAGAGAGGGTGGAGCAGCCATATTCCAACCGAGAGATGACTAGAGATTGGACTGCTAGTTTTAGGTCGGGAGCAGTTAGAAATGGTTTCAGTTTCCATAGGTAACTCAGGTGGAATCTGGCAGATTTGGCCATTGAGTTGATGTGGTTTAGCATGTTTAGGTTGTAATCCAAGGTGATTCGGCAGAGTCCACTATGGTCGGGGAACAGTTTAGGGCTGTGATAGCTTTGATCCAAGTCTGTATCTCAGAGTTGCTCTTGGGCGGGGAGATTAGAAGGAACTCAGTTTTGTTAGCATTGAGTTTGAGTTGGTTTGAGGCTAGCCAACGGACGGTCAACTTCAGGGCCTCATTCATGGTGAGGATCTCCGCAAGAGATGAGATTTTTATGTAGATCCGAGTATCATCAGCGTACATATGGAAGGGGATATTAGCATTGCGGAGGATTTCCGCAAGGGGTTCTAGATAGAGATTAAACAGGGTGGGGGACAGCGTTGATCCTTGAGGAACTCCCAACGTGACCATGGAGGAGGAACGTTCACCATTGATTAGGAATCTCTGAGATCTGTTTTGGGGGTACGAACTAAACCAGTCGAGATAATACATACTTCATTAGTCAGTTTATCCGGTACATTATAGGTAAGTTATAGCACCAAAGTTATGGGAATGGGACTCAGGATTCCAGAGTGAACCGATGTAACAGGGTGACTCCACACTGTTGGATTGTGGTAGTGTCAGATCAGGTCAAATGCTTCGGGGGGAGAGGATACCTAGGGTGGTTTATGGGTGGTAAAATAACTGTCAAGGGTAGACCACATCCTTCTCATAGGGGGGCGCAAAGTTGATTGTTGGAGAGCTATGTTATCCGCTCCCCTGAGGCTAATTATCCAGTTGAGCCAGCAAGCAAAGGTAGATTTGCTAGAGTCCTTCCAGATACTAAGGACAATTTTGACAGCTGCAGTGAGCATGAGATCAAGTAGTGCTCTGTCGTTGGGGTGGAGGGAGGGCTCTAGGGTGAAACCGAAGGCTAGGTACGGTAGAAATTGGGAACATTTTACTGATAAAGTCAAATATCTTGTCCCAGAAGGGGGTTACACAGTCGCAATGCAAAATAATGTGTGCTAGGTCGCCTTCCGCCCATTTACAGTTCCAGCAGAAGGCGTCTTGGCTCATGTTATGAGCATAGAGACGCACCGGAGTCCAGAAGGTTTTGTGGAGGAACCAATATTTGGTCTGGGATAAAGTCGGGCTAATTTTGTGTCTCATGCAAGATTCCCAGGTATTGGTCCAGTCCGCTTCCGAAATCGGTCTAGATGACATTTCAGACCAGAACTGTGTGAGTGGTGCGGTGAGATTGGTATGTTGGGGGCGAATAAGTTTGTAGAGATGGGACACTTGATGTCCTAGTCTGTTTAACCTAGTGAGGTAAGATGGGAGGGAGGGTGGTGTTAGAGAGAGTCTCGCCTTAGAGAGTGCGGTTTTTATGTTTAAGAAGGTGTAGAACTCTATAGGCGCAAGACTATAAGTAGTTTGTAAGTCTCTGAACGGGATAGAATATGACCCCTCGAATAGTTGGTGCGGGAAAAAGATGCCTTTCTTAACCCACTGTGAGTTATGCAGAGGTTTGCCCTTGTATAGTATGGATCGATTATTCCATAAAGAGTGGTAGGTGTGCTATGTTCCCCCCCAGAAGTGTGCATACATCTGGTAGCATTGTCCAGCAACTCAAATCTGCTGCCTGAAACAAAAAAAGAGAAAAGGAACTGCTCTGCTTCGATCCTGATCTGTAATGAAAGGATTTCACTCTGAGGGACTGCACCTGCTGCACATTCTGGTATTACAGCACTCATCCATAGGTGCCGGTGAGTTCTGATTAGTAGTGGGTGAGAGAACACCTTTATTGTAACCAGCAGCCAGTGGGTTGGGTGACTTCTAAATATACGCTGACCAATGTGCATGGCAGAGGCTGGATACCCAGTTGGGAATCTGCCTAGGGCACTGAACAAAGGCCTCTTACTCAACTAAAACAAACTGGTCTGGAAGCAGCTCCTCCCATGACTGGAATGGAGGCAGGTTGGCTACAATTAGCCTTGGTTTCAAGTACTATAATTCCTCATGCCCAAATTGAAATAAAAACTATACATTTGCAGACTTCAACCTGGTAAAATTAAGTCACAGAAGTTCCTCAGCCCTCTCCAACTGCCCTTCCTGAGAAAGGATGATTTGCATACCTTATACCAGGTCTTCTTGCCAAAAGGCCCAAGCAAATATTTATTTTCTGAGAGCAGTTTCATATCTCATTGAGACGACAGCCTGATGGGGATAACAGCGACTGGATAGGCTAATGCAAATTAGCTCACTTGAGTTTCAAGCAGGTAAAGTGTTAGTTTTGACATGGTACCTTTCCTGTGTGATTTTGTAAAGTCCAACTTCACAAATTCAATGAATATTTACTGAATATCAAAAACAGTGGTTGAATGGACTCTGTACCGTATTGCAAATCAAAGTTACCAAAAAAGGTATTTAACTTTGTAGTTGATTTTTCTCATAGAAATCACTGCAGTCCTAAACCATGGAACCCATGTTTAGGGGCTAGTCACTGTAGGATCATGCCACCCTTAAATTGTTATATCTTCCTCTTTTTAATTCTATTGGCTTTAACATGTAGTTAACAAGGCACACTGAGGGTGAATTAATATTTCAAAGTAGAGTTTCTACCTGGCAATGAGGTTTATTTTGATAGATTCACATGGAGGTTTAAAGCCAGCTGCAGTCAGGATGCACATGTAGGCCTGACACCAAGTTTTACTTGTCACCGTAGTGAATAGCATCATATGTGTTTCACTCCTGAGATATTTAACTTCCATGTCACTGGTGTCATTCCCGTACCATATACTGTGATCTTACTGGTAAGTTAGAAATATTCAAATTTGGGAATAGCCAATGTAACTATGTTTTAGGGAGTCAAAGTGCATGCACTGAGATCCAGTCAGCAGTGGCCCAGTGCACAGAGTAAAAAACCTTAATTACCAGTCAGCAAAAATTAGGGTTACCACTCAAAAAGAGGTATTTTCTAACAGTATATTACAATTCTTTGTATGTAATACAAAGTAACAGCTTTTGCATCAGGAACACTTAAGCATCCTGAACGCAACTACACTACTATAGAGAAGGAAATCATTTTAAATTCATTCTATGGAGAGTTCTGTTTACCGTAAGAACTGATTATAAACCTCTATTGCCCATGTTCTGCATTAAATGCATCAAGAAATCTTCCCCCTATATCTCTAAGAGGGTGTTGGATCTACAAGGTTTTATCTATAACATGATATATGTAGCAGGTGACAGGAACCAGGTTGCAGAATGTTTGTCTGGACTTCCTATTGATGTTGAAGATTCCTACACTAATTCCTTTGATTAGGCAATTCTCTCCATAGACATTCCAGCTAGACATTCCAGCTATCAGTAAAGATGAATTGGAGAGTGTTGCACCTGTGTATGTAGTTATCAATGATAAACAATTCATCCTTTACAATCCAGAAAGTTCTAAGATCCTCAGGAACTTCCTTGAGAGTCCTCACTAATGATGACTTTAAGAAACAATAGGGTGTTCTCGTCACCCGAAGGCATGTACGAGCCTATTGAACAAGTATGGGCGAAATTTGCAAATTTGCGGTCCGCGAATTTGCACGAAATCAAATTCGCTCTCCGCATAATCCGCGAATTTGTGCGAATTTGCGCATATGTTTTTTGCGTGTTTGCGGGGGTTTTTCGGTATTTGCGGACCGCTTGCATTGCACCGACCGCGAAGTTGCCCATGCGGTCGTACATGGGTGCGGCCATCTTGTGCGCGTTGCGTATTTCTGTTTCCGGGCGCTATTGGCAATATCGCGTTGTGTGCTGCGCACTATTACGAGTTTGCACGTGTTTTTGCGTGCTCGCGGGGGAAATATCGCGCGAACGTACCCACCCGGTCCTCAATGAGCGCGGCCATCTTGTTTTTCATTCATTGCTATGGTTCTGGACCTGGCTTTTCTATCATCTTTTAATCTTTGCAATCCTTTGTTTCTTCAAACTTTTTTTTGCTCTTTTTTGCTCATTATCTATCTCTCTATTTGTCTAGATCTATATTTTGTGTTTTTTTCAACTTTTTCTTACTTTAATAACTACTTTTTTTGTTTAGATCTCTCTTTTATTTTATTTATTTTTTTCCCCCTATTCTTTTCTTCTTTCGGCCAGGACCATGGCAAAGGGAGCAGGCAAGTCAAAGGGGAAGGGTCAGCACCCCGTAGCCGGCTCCCTTGCGGGCGATTGAGGGGAGTGGATGTAGTGGCCAGGGAGGTTTTTACCGTGGTGGAGGTGGCCACCCTGATATTTTTTGTTCAGCGCCACCTCCCTAAGACTGTGGCAGCAGGGGGCAGGCCCGGACAAGGGTATGGCCTCCGAGAGCATCAGCAGCGGTGGGATAAGGAGTGCCGGGCCATGCGGAGGGAGTCGGGGGTCCGGCGCACCTACGACCAAGCGGTGCACCGGTGGGCCGACATCCTCGACCGGGAGCAGGACCTGCTCCACCTTCTAGGTGTGGAGATCCCTGGCCTTGGTGAGTAGCTATTTAATAACTACTTTGTATTCTTCTGCTCTGGGTTATATTGCTAATACATGTTTTTCCCGAAGAGCAAGAATGCTGTCTATTCGATTACATTGCAGGTAAAATAGTGTTTAAATAGCTTCTGTGATTGCAGGTGCTCGCCTCCTCGGTGGCGTTGCTACTATGCTTACTTGTTTGCAACTTTGTACTCATTTGGCCTGAGAATATGTATGAGTGTAGTACTTTCCAGAACTGGGAAATGCTAGAGACACTAGAGACTCAAGTCTAGTCCTTCCTTTGTACTCCTGCTGCCACTAAGAAGAAGAGATAATGATGGATTGATAGGTTGAGTATATTATGACTTGTTATCAGTAGTAGGACAATTTTTTAGTGCTCTGCAATCATGATGACGGACTGTGTCTGTCACGTCGCGTGCTGCTGAGTGCTGGCAGTCATAGTAGAACCTTTTTGTTGTTGGTTTAGTTAGTGATTTACATAACTTTCCAAGTAGACGGTCTGCCAATCCAGCAATACTGTACTAGTATCCTCCTAGTTGACCAGATCAGATAGGTCAATACATGTAGTGCAATTGTTGCTAATTTGTTTCCCTGAGATAATTTTAGATTGTGGTGAAAGAGATCAAATATTTAAAAAAACCAATCATCCATGTTGTGTTTCTTTATTTCATGATCATCAGCAACTAAAAGGGGAAAGGCGAAGAGCACCATTGAGACTCCGGTGGAAGAAGGTGGACAGTCACAGGATCAGTCCCTTGCACGCTCTTCTGCTGGCCCCAGTAAGATGTTCTATTGTTATATTAATACTTATACTTCACTAAATTTTACAGCTCCTATTCATTAGTAAGTGTTTTGTAATTCTATTTTTTACAAAATAGTCTTTGATCTTCTAATCTAGACTACTTTCTACATTCTTATCCTGCCTCTACCATCACTCTCTGTGCTACTACTATTTACGATTATGAGTCAGTCTGTGTAGGTAGCTAAGCTTGCTCAGTCGGCAAACGGTGTTAAACAAAACTCTGATCCAGCAATAGCTCTAGGCACAGAGTGCAGTCATCTGGGTTGCCTTTGCTGTCTATTCCAGTCTTCTTACTGTAAGTACTTTGACAATTTCCAACAACAAAATGTCAATGTTTACACCAAGAAAAAGGTAGCAGTTGCCTTTTTGATTTGCTAGGAGCACATACCATACCACTAGTGTTTCAGGGACTATTCTGCACATAAAGAAGTATGGACAAGAGAAATAGGACATTATTGATGATAGGTGCAGTTCGACTTTCCACTTACCTCAGTCCGAACAGAAGTTGAACACCCAATCCCCTGACCGACTATCTAGTGTGTCTGACCAATGATTTTACGACCCCGAAGAACAGAAGAAGACTACCGTCGAGTCCTGGCTTATCTGATTCACTGAAACATGATTGCCAAGTGCAGTAGTTCAAACCCTTCCGCTCACTCACTCGTGAACAAAAACCACACAGTGTTTGTTAGTTTTCAAGTTTTATTTTCAATTAAGAAATGAAAAAATGATTTATTTATTTTTAATAGCGTAGTATTCGGAGCGAGAACTGCTGATAGATGATGTTAAAGTTTATACAACATTCCCATGAATCAAATTACTTTAACGTAATAGTTAACAGACGCATGAAATTATTAGAATAACTGTGCGGGAGCCCCCACCTTCTTTAAAGTACTTAAAGTACTGCTGGTGATGACTTACTAGTAGTGGGTGAATCGTCCTGTTGGCAGAAGTGCAATGTAATCTTCTTTCTGTAATTAGAAAAATGGTGCACGTTAAGCAAGCATTCATCAGTTGTCCTAAGATGTGTAGGATTTAATGGAATAAGCATATAAGAAGTTAACACCCTCCACAAAACCGTTACTTTTTTTCAATCCCAGTAATAAAAAATGTGTTATGTAACATTTTCTTCCATTACGAGATGAAATAGGGGTTGTTTATGGCATCAGAAAATATGACATTTTTTTCTAGACTAGACGTCACAACATTTGATGCGGCACAGATGACAACCAGTGCCGGGGCCAGCCGTGCTGAGGGGTCCACTCTAGGGGGGATGCGGCGGCACCACCAGGAGGACTTGGGGGGGAAGGCTCAGCGGTGGCGGACGGTGGTAAGTTATTATACTCCTAACTTATTGGAATTTTTGAGTAGGCTCGCAATTGAGTGTATGATGTACTGTACAGTACACAGTATACTAGTACAAGTACACTGTACTGTTAAGAACAGTTACTAATTTAGAACTACTTTTTTGGCTATCACGGAGAAGACAGTCAACCTTGACTTGTAATAGCATTAGCGGTGGTACTTCTTGGGTAAGCAATGGCTCCCTCTATCTGACTTCAACTCAGCTGGCAAACTTTTATCGTGAAGCCAAGTCATACCAGATGTACTTTAGGGATGTGAAGAACGAAAAGTGAAAGAAGGGTGAAACGAAGGACGAGCGAGTTTTAACATTTATGACTGTAAAGAATGTTTATTTTGAATGCAAGTCAAGAGAAGACGGTGGTTTCCAAAATATAATGAAAAGTGTGTTAATTGGTTGTTGCGAAAAAGAAAACTTGGTACATTTGAGACATTAAGAAGAATGATAGATGTACTTTGGAAGCCTGGATGTTATCTTCTTTTTCCTCATGGATAGCAGAGGAGTATGATGTAGTAGAGCAGACTCTGAGTGGATGAAGATTGTTACTTTGAACAGCATGTCCGTGCCAGAGTAGCAAAGCTGAGGAAATCCAAATACTAGAATGTGTGATTGTTCACAAATACTCCCTGCCTTGACTAACAGTTCAGTACTTTACTTTGCAATCACAGCATCTATTGTGTATGTATTGTACAGTTGACAACATTATATCAAGTCAAGTCCCTTCCTCCGGCAATTATGGGTACCACACTCACTCCCTATGTTAATAATTTTATTTCAGCTGTGTCATGGGTGGACTATCGCTGTAGTTCACTCAATCTATCAAAACAAAGCACCTAAAGTCATCCATCATATAACCAAAGATCATGTGATCGGCAGGATAATGATATATGATCAGAATTGAATAATCTTTATTCTTCTTTTGTAGTAGTCAAGGCCCGGGGGGGGCAGTGCAAAAGATATCATTACATTGAGCAGTAGCCCTTGATGTAACCGAGTATGGCCAGTGGCAGTGCCACCCCTATAGAAAAGTAAGAGCTTCCTATCCCCACCTGCATGTACTGCTTAAAGTACTGCGAGTCTGTGTCATCATTGCTTGTGTCTGTTTTCTTGGGTGCAAGCTGAGTGAGCTGTCATGTCGGCTACCACAAGTTCACGTACCAGTAATTTCTTTTGCAAAACAAGAGAAAAAAACAGAAGACTTTTTTTAGTACTCTCTGACTATGTATGAAGTAGCGAGTCCATCCATAGTCCTGCTAGTAGAATTCCAGAAACTCCCAGTAATGGCACAGGCCTACAAAGATGGCAGAAAGATACATGTCAAAATGTTATACTGTGTTTGCTACTTGCTGGTGTTACTGAGAGTCAACTTTCCATTGAATTATTTTGACTTTATGTTAAAGACTATTGGCTACAGTATTTTTCTTTCTTTTTTCATAAAGATGCTACTCCGAAAAAGCTCAGCAGAAAGGAGATGGCTGTCCAGGCCAGGGACCGTAAGCTGGAGGCTATTTGTGCCGAGTATCGGAGGCTGTGGGCTCGGGAGCAGGAGGAGGAGACAGCAACCACTGCATCCTCCTCCAGAGCCCCCCGAGTGCACCAGCAAGAAGCCTCCAGCCAAACAGAGCTGTGGCCCGACAGTCTCCCGCCGCCGCACCACAGCAGCAACACAATCAGCTGCCCCCCCCAGAGCCTGGATGGTACGTCAGCGCCGCCTCCGTAAAAGAGTGGCCTACCTGGAGCAGTTGGTCGAAAAACATCAGCAACAGCTCCTGGACCTCCGCAAAGAGCTGTGGGAGGATCAGGACCAGCTGTCCACAGGAGGACACCACCAGAGGAAGTGACTGTCCCTTATCCCTTTTTTAAAGACTGTTGGGGGGTGGGAATTGGGTGTTTGGGTAAGGGGACTTTTGGACTTTTGGACATTGGTTGGGGTTAGGCAGGGGGGTGAGTTGGGTAAATTTATTTTATTTTTTGACTACATCAATATATTTATTAATAATAATTTTTCATACCAAAACATAGTATACCCCTTCATATTATTTTGTGTGGGTGTGGGCGGTGGTTACCGGATGTTTGGTTTCTTCCAACTTACCAGCATGAATGAAACATCTAGTCCTGAAATGTACCAAAGTGCCAGTAACTGAGTTAGTGAATTCAGTAGCCCTACTAGTACTTTACCCAAAAACAAGCAAGTGAGCAAAAATAGAAAAACTTTTTCACCATGGATTTTATCCAAAACACTTGCATCCGATATTAGACCTCCCCATCAATGCCCCCAAACCCCTTAACCCACCTGCAAAAAAGTAGAACACCCCCAAACAGGTCAAAAGCAAAAATGGAAAATGTGACACAAAATTTGCGGCCTACCAGTCAAAATCACTCCAAACGCACTCTGCAGCTAGGCCCTAACTCCCCTTTCCCACCATGGATTTTCTTCAAACCACTTGCAATCAAACTTAGACTATCCCAGCAGTGCTCCCAGACCCCCAGACCCCCTCCAAAAACCTAGAACCCCCCAAACAGCCCCCCAAAAACAAGAAAGTGAGCAAAAACAGAAAAACTTTTTCACCATGGATTTTATCCAAAACACTTGCATCCAATATTAGACCTTCCCAGCAATGCCCCCAGACTCCTCAGCCCACCCGCAAAAAAGTAGAACTCCCCCTAACAGGCCAAAAGCAAAAATTGAAAATGTGACAAAATTTGCGGCCTACCAGTCAAAATCACTCCAAATGAACTCTGCAGCTAGGCCCTAACTCCCCTTTCCCACCATGGATTTTTTTAAACCACTTGCAATCAAAATTAGTCTATCCCAGAAGTGCTCCCAGACCCCCAAACCCACCCACAAAAACCTAGAACCCCCCCAAACAGCCCCCTAAAAACACGCAATATTGCTAGGCCTCAGTTTAAATTGTGCCAAAATGCTGTCTGCAACTAGGCCCAAACCCCCCTTTTCCACCATGGATTTTCTTCAAACCACTTGCAATCAAAATTAGACTATCCCAGCAGTGCTCCCAGACCCCCAAACCCACCCCAAAAAACCTAGAACCCCCCCCAAACAGCCCCCCAAAAACACGCAATACTGCTAGGCCTCAGTTTAAATTGTGCCAAAACGCTGTCTGCAACTAGGCCCAAACCCCCCTTTTCCACCATGGATTTTCTTCAAACCACTTGCAATCAAAATTAGACCTTCCCAGCAGTGCTCCAAGACCCCCCGTGCCCCCCCACAAATCTAGAACACCCCCAAACAGCCTCTCAAAAACATGCAATACTGGTATATTCAAAACATGGCAAATTGCGCTGTTCACAAAAAATTGCTGTTTTAAGCACTCCCACTACTTCGATCCTCTTGAAACTTACCTGTACACTTGTTCCAGCGATTCCCAAGAATCTAAGCAAAGCAGAACAAAATCGAACCACTGCGCTGTTTGAAGAAGAAGAAGAAGAAGAAGAAAAAGAAGGTCTACGACTAGTTTTCACTTCGTTTTCACCCAAACACGCGTCCCCGCAAAACATCAAGAAAGGCCAAAATACTGCCAATTCTGGTCCAAAGAATACCAAACCCCCCTAAAACCTTGCCAACATCATTATGAACGAGCCTGCATCAGGCCCTGAGCCCTAGACTCAGCAGGAACCCTACCAACTTAAACCCAAAAACCCTAGTAAATCGCACTGAACCATATACCCTAGATATGCTTTGTCTGTCTGTGTCAAAGAGCCTAGGTATGCTACATCAGGATGCTTCACTCAGTGGTGCCTGCCTTGACCGTCTGCATGGCCCTGCCGCAAGCATGGGACAAAAATCTGTTCCGCTCAAGAATTTGCGATTATTCGGTAATTTCGCGAGAATCACGAAAAAACGAAAAACAGCAAATTTCGCAAACATAACGGATGTTTGGCCCAAGCTTGAGGCAGTGCCATGCAGACGGTCAAGGCAGGCACCACTGAGTGAAGCAACCTGATGTAGCATACCTAGGCTCTTTGTCAGACAGACAATGCATATCTAATTGTATGCAGCAAGCCCCAATTTTACATGAACTGCTGTCTGGAGTGGACTCTGCCTGGCATAACAACAACAGTACACTGCCTCACCCTCGACCACTACATACCACGAATAGACAGACATGTAGTTCTGCTGCAGTATTTGTTGTAGAATGGTTTACCTGTTTGCCACTCACAAATTGGCCATAGTTCTTCCGTAAACCGACGCTGATGATCCATCCATCCCAGTGAGTGACTGTAAAGAAAAAAAAAATATTATTTAATCAAGCATCATGGTATATTGGCAAGGGAGTCCACTCCAAGGACATTTTGCATATTGTAAAATGCAATAACAACAACTAGAGAGAGAGGGAAGAGACACTCTCAGTCCCCCAGGTTCTAATTATCAACAACAGAAGAGTGTCCGCACAGGGAAACGTAGTATCCAGCACAGGATTTGAGAAGAAAAGGAAATCAACCTATGAAGGAGTCACTTAGGGATTTCTTGAGAAGCCCTCACTCACCACCCTGGGTGGTGACATGCTTCATCATCGGGCCCACCAGAGGAAGCCGAATGCCTCCCTGGTGTGCTACAACGCCAGGTTACTGCGTAGCTGGTTTTGTGACAATAATGTGCAAAAAAGTGAGTTTAACCTCTTCACTGCGGCGGCTATTCCGCCGCAGTGCTAAGGGGGCGGGGCGGAAATCGGCGGGCGCATGCTGGTGACGGAACCGCTCCGTCACCAGCGTCGGTTGGGCTGTGCTTGTGACGGAGCGGTTCCGTCATGGCCCGCCCCGCTCAATAGAATGCTCAGTGCAGGCGCGGAATTCGTGCCGCGCATGAGCGGCGAGCGGGCCATGACGGAACCGCTCCGTCATCAGCACAGCGCCCCAGCAGCTGATGACGGAGCGTTTCCGTCATTAGCATGCAAAGGGTTAAAAATGCCAACAGGCTATACCAAGCAAAAAACTTTATTCCGTGGTTAGCTGGGCATAGAATAAAATATATGTGTCGGGAAATTTACCAACTAATGTGTTGGGTGTTTTCCCCTTTAGAGTGGGGTCAACATGTTTCTGCCCTTATGTGTAATGATTTTACGTGGCTTTCATCAGGACCATGTAATCGTGTACCTCGGTGGTGTGGGCGCGCTTAGGCCCACCCTTGCCAGAGGACGTGAAAGTTTAAAGGAAGCTGTAAAAATTAGTGCAAAAAAACAAACCAGAAAAAGTGGTGGTCCACACAAATTATGCGGAAACTGTGGTCTGAAAAGGAATGACAAACACACATAAAAGACAACAGAAATGATGTTAATATTAAGACTGGAGCGTATTTTGCAAACACTGATCTGAAATTTCTGTGCTTGGACTAGTCAAATGCGTGCCCGTGAACAATACAGTTATTTTATGCCTGAAATTGTGTCATTGTGAATCAGGCAGTTTCGGGACATGCAATTGACGGGGAAAAGAAGCGATCGCTGGTTAGCGAGATAATTGCTGTCACATCACTCGTGATAATGGGATCAATGTGCCCAAATGCAGGGCTGGTGTTAACATGAAACCAGAATGATTCTAACCAGACATTTTTCAAGTGAATTAAAATGAAAAATAAAAATACAAGGCGGAATTCTCACTTGTTGGTTAGGTGAGGATGATGATACGGTTGCTGCTGGTGTCGTTAATGGTTGTGAGGGAAAGGGACTCCCTTCGGCCACAGATTCAGAAGTGGAACTTCATGCCGGATAGCCTGCTGATTCAGTTGTACTTCTGCCGGCTCCTTGAATTTTCTGCCGCTCTTTTTCGAACCGAGTGGCTGACACAGCTAGCCAATGTTTGTACTTTAAAACATCTGCTTCATCAAAAGGAATTAATGCTTTGCTTGCCACTGCCTTTTTGTACCGTGGATCCAGAATAGTGGCACAAATGTAATGTTGTTCTGTATGTATGTTTTAAGCCTTTCATTGTCAACTAGGCAGCTTAATAACCTCTCCGACAACTGATATGCGTCTTGCTTTTCAGCATCTTCTCGGAATGTTGAAGGCACCCCCTTCAGTTGGTGCTCTGGCATGACCAACAATGGGATAGCTTTGCCCAACGAACAGTCCTCCCTGCTGACTTCATGCGTGAAAACATCAAAAGGACGAAGCATGTCTGTTAGGCTTGCAACTAGCTTCCATTCCTCCAACTCTAGCCTCATGTCTTTCATAGTAGAACCCAGTTTATAGACATAATCATGTATTACCCCCCACTGCGCAGACAGACTATCAAGCATGTAAAAGGTTGAGTTCCAACGTGTTGCCACCTCCTGGATAAGTCCTTTGACTGGCAGTCTACGTTCATGTTGAATGCTCCTCAGCTCCCTCCGGGCCTTAAAAGAATGGCTGAAATGTGTGCAGATTCTTCTGCAGGTGGTCAGTAACTTGCTGACTGTGTTTTCTTTTTTCAAGAAATCTTGCACCACGATGTTAATACTGTGCGCCAAACACGGCACTCTGAAATAGCCACCTTGCTGCATGGCCTTAACTATATTACTGCCATTAGCCGTGGAAACATAACCAACTATGCGATTTCTTGGATGCAACCATTCAGAGACTTTCCTATCAAACTCATCCAAAAGGTTAGGTGCAGTATGAGTTTTCTCCATGGTAAACATGGCTAATGTTGCATGTTTCCGAGAAGGTTGAAAAACTGTGTCCGGGTCAACACCTGCATTTGTCTTCTCTCGAACCCCTGCAAAAGAGACCCAGTGTGAAGTGATGCACATGTAATCAAGGGCTTGGCAACTGGTCCACATGTCTGTTGTCAAGTGGATAGTGTGAACAGCACTCTTCTGCAAAACTGCCCCAATCACCTCGAGCACATCTTGATGTAGTGCTGGAACCGCAATTCTGGCAAAATAGGACCGGCTAGGAACCTTCCATTTAGGGCAGACTAAATTCTAGAAAACCCACCCCTTCCACGAAAGAAAAAGGGAGAAGGTCCAGTACTAGCATTTTAGCCAGCTTTGCGTTATACAGATGTACCGTTGGGTGGTTGCGTTCAAATGGCGCATCTGACCAAAACATGCTTCTTATGGTGGGCTGGATCGTTTTACGTGATGATGATGATGCAGACTTCTTCAAACCATTTAGGCTCATTGATGTAGTTTTCCACAAATGGCGTCTCTCCCAGACCCTTAGTATGCCTCATACATGTTGCAGGGGTAGAGGGTGTGGGCGCTACCACTGCAGTGCCGCTGCCAGGGGTACTGGGTGTACCAGAAAAAATGTCGGTCGGTTCTTGACTTCCCCCCTACACATGAATAAGCCCCTCGTCAGCATCAGATGTAATGTGAATGGATACATTTGGATCAGTTCTACTTTGGGCTTCCCGGATGTTCCTCAGGTACGCATCCCACTGGATAGTGTGGTGTTTTTTTAGATGACCTCTCTGGCCTCCGGTACCATAGTTGGTACCATGCTTACCCCGACTAACTAATACTTTACAAATCGAACAAACGACCATGTTTTCTGCCTTTTCGCTAACAGTAAAGAAGTCCCAAACTGGGGACTGGAGATGTCTGCTGGTGGTGGAGGTGCTACTTTGACTTTCATTGCCAGATGAAGTAGAGGATGGGCGTGGCTGAATTCGTTTCTGTTGTTCACTTACAGCACCACTACTTGAGGTAATGGAGGTTGAGCTGGATGGAGGTTCCTGCCGGACATTCTGACTAAAAAATATGGAAGCTGTAGGTCGTGTTGGTGTTGTAGTTAACTGCGTTGGTGGTGGTACCAGTGCCACGCCGCCCACATTCCGCTCAGCAGCCATTCGGGATAGGGTGAAAATGTCGGTCTGCTGCATGCCCGCTGGGGCTGGAGTGACGACTGTGATGACTGGGTCATCGTCAGACTGTTCATCAGCAGCAGAAGACACCAATTTTTGTTCATCGTCATCACCCATAAGTCGAATCCTTTTAGGCTTAGCTACCTTTGTTGGCTCATGGCATGCCTCACTCTCAGACTGCATTTGTGGGTTCCAATCAAGATCAAGGTCATCAGAATGAAGGGGGCTTGAAGAAGTACTTGTGGAGTAGTAGTAGCCCTCCTTGACCTTTTCCTTGCTGGGATCTGGAAGACAATGGATAATCATCAGGAGGAGTGGCTTTCTCGGATGATACCTCTGCTTGAATATCAATTTCCTAATGTGCCCCTACTTCTGGAGGAACAAGCGTTGAAGGCAGGTGTGCCGCTCCATGAACTTCTAGTTGCACCTCTCCATACGCCTCTCCTTGCGTCTCTCTTTGTGCCTCTCCTTGCGCCTCTCCTTGCGCCTCTCCTTGCGCCTCTCCTTGCGCCTCTCCTTGCCCATGTACTTGCGCTTGTACTAGTTGCACCTGTGGTTGTCGTTGCGGCTGTGGTTGTTGAACACTCGTCAGCTGAGTAACACCCGGCGTTGATTGGATGGTACTTTCTTGTGATGAGCCAACATCACTGGTCGATGGTGATTGAGAAAGTAAAGTGGCTGCCTCAGCAGCACTCATGGTCTTGGACCTAATTTGGCGTGGTGGCACTGAGCACAATTAAGCGGAGATGCTGCTTCCAGCTTGGTCCCCGGCGGACACCGCTACTGCTGCAGGGAGTAGTTATTTTTTTCTCCGAAAAAAGGTGTCGGTGGGCACACCAGTCTCCTTGGTAGGTGGTGCCACTTTCTTCTTCTGCTCCTTCTTACTGGGAGTGGCACGGGCAACTTTTTTCGCTGAGGTGCTATGGCCACCTTTCTTTGGGCTCATCTTCTTCAGATGTCAGAACAACAGGCCGCAGTTGCAGAGTTGTCTTGTCTGTGGCCACACGAAACGTCATGTGACGTTGTGCTGCACACACCTCAGCAGGACTTCTTCCTGGCACTGGTGGTTCTCTTGTGCACCTAAAAGCAATGGAAGCCAGAGGAACATCAGTTAAATACCCAAACATTTGAAAAACACACAAAAATCACTACAATCCAATGCCATCTATGCCCTCAATGATGTTTAAATTCAAGACACCCCACAGAAAGACTTGGTCCATGCACCACTCACTACCCCTGAGCCTAATGGAAGAAAGCAAGACAAACTGGGTGCAGGCCTGAGCACACTGCCTGGCTTCAAAATGGGCCCTTGACCCCCAGCCACATGGCCAGGCCCGGACTGGACCAGGCCTCCTAATGGTCCCCACCCACATGGCCAGGCTCCAACAACCCCCCAAAAAGTCGAAAAACACACAAAAATCACCGCAATGCAATGCCATCGATGCCCTCAATGATGTTTAAATTCAAGACACCCCACAGAAAGACTTGGTCCATGCACCACTCACTACCCCTGGGCCTAATGGAAGAAAGCAAGGCAAACTGGGTGCAGGCCTGAGCATACTGCCTGCTTCAAAATGGGCCCTTGACCCTCAGCCACATGGCCAGGCCCTGCCTGGACCAGGCCTCAAAATGGCCCCCACCCACATGGCCAGGCCCCAGCAACACCCCAAAAAGTAAAAAAAACACACACAAATCACCACAATCCACTGCCATCCATGCCCTCAATGATGTTTAAATTCAAGACACACCACAGAAAGACTTGGTTCATGCACCACTCACTACCCTGGGCCTAATGGAAGAAAGCAAGGCAAACTGGGTGCAGGCCTGAGCACACTGCCTGGCTCCAAAATGGCCCTTGACCCCCAGCCACATGGCCAGGCCCTGCCTGGACCAGGCCTCAAAATGGCCCCAACCCACATGTGCAGGCCCCAACAACACCTCAAAAAGTCGAAAAACACACAAAAATCACCACAATCCAATGCCATCCATGCCCTCAATGATATTTAAATTCAAGACACCCCACAGAAAGACTTGGTCCATGCAACACTCAGTACCCCTGGGCCTACTGGCTAGTGAGGCTTTACAGGCACCCCACAATTAAAAAAAAATCAACATATCACAGTAAGCTAAACTTCCATGACATAAACGAGAATTAAGTAAAAAATAAAATCACAGAAACAGTTGTATCATGCACCCATGACTAACCCTGGGCCTACTGGATACTGTGGCTACCCACAATATATATATTTTTTAAAGTTGTGAAAAAAGTTTTAAAACTGTAGTTGCAGCAACTGCAATGCCCAAACAAACAACACTAACTTACTTGTAAAATCTCAAGTCCAAAAGTGATCCAAACTCCAAAGACCAAAAAGTCCTCAAATACAAATATCCTGCAGCAGCCACAAAAAGTAACCCTACCAGCTCCAGATCCAAATCAAAAGTGACCAGGACATGGACAAAGCACTGGGAGGAGCCTGCTGGACAGGAACATGAAGTTGGAGACTCTGGGGCACTTCCTTCCTCCTACCCCCCCCAAAAAAATTGACTCCTTCCACCAAAAAGTGCAGCCAAATGTCAATATGAGGAGTTATTCTGATCAAAATCATCATTTTCAGATGGTTTATCCTGCCTGTGGTGGATTTTTTGTGCAAAATTGCAATTTTTGTAATTTTGGGAAAGCGAGCTGTTCAAATCTCCCGCCGGAAGTCAACAGTGCGCCGCATCTACGTGTTCGGCATTGTTTGCTCCCGCAATGCGTGATCGCGGGCCCTTATGAGGTACTCGCGTTGTCAAACTCTTTCTGTGCAAGATAGCGAGCCGCGATGACGTAATTACGTTCGAAAAACTCTCTCGCAATCACGCAGAAAGATTCAAAATGGTGCAGCACACGCAAACCGGGAGAAAAACAACTCGGCGGACTCAGCAATCACGGTAAGTCAACGCCGCGCGATCGATATTGTATTTTCAAGCGCGACCAAGCAAAAAAATCCGCAGCTTGTAAATTTGCGGATTTTGCCACAAATTTGCGCGATTCGCAGACCGCGAATTTGCCAAAAATCCGCAAATTCCACGAACAAAATGGATTTTACGATACATTTCCATTTAAAAAAAATATATATTTTTAAGTTTTTTATTTCCGCGCAATCATAAATCAAACAATTTTACATATAGCAGAGACACTCGTCCAACATGCACAAAATAAATAGCAGTATGAAGGGATTATTATAAATACAGAATTCAAAATTCCAAGTTTTACACATTCTCCTTCCACCTAATAATCGGTTCCCAAATACGTTTCCCAAGAATTCTACCTTTCTTTCTCTTTCTATCATATATCCCTTTTTCCAAATAATACACAGAAAGCAACCTAGCCAATCACTGATGAAAAGTTGGGGCTGCCTTATCTAACCATGCCGGTGCCACACACATTCGTAGAACTGAAATGGCCATAAATAAAAAGTAATGTAATGTACGTTGGTCATCACCCCCGCTTACCCCAAGGATAATCCAAGCTGGTGTTAGAGTAACGCTGATTCCTAAAGTTTTGTCTAAAAATGATTCAATAGCCCTATGTAGTGACTGGGGTTGTGGACAGGATGCAAAGATGTGGATTCTATCAGCATCAACGCTATTACACCGGGGACACATAGTATCTGTAGTACCCCCACACTGAGCTATCCTAGCAGGTGTATGATAGAGGAAATACATCGTTTTGTAATGTTGGGCCTGCAACCCTGCCGAGCAAAGTGTAGTCTGCCCCAATTTGAGAGAATCTTGAAAACTATCCTGGTCCACCCCGAGCTTGTCTGCCCACTTCTTCCCATATTTTTCCGTTTCATCCTCCTTTAAGGCAGACAGCTCTGAATAAAATCTTCTAATAGAGCACCCCCCCCCCCAGCCTCAATAACATCCAAAATCCTGTTCTTACAAAACCCTGCAGAGCCTCCCTGATTGTTTACTAGATAACTCCGGACCTGCAGATACTTAAAAAAATTATTGTTGTCGATACCATACATCTTCTGGATATCAGAGAACTGAAGTACTCCATCAACTCCCATCAGATCACCAAATTTCTGAATCCCCCGTCGTCCCCATTCAGTCATTACAGAGTTTGGAAATATTTCTCCCGGTAGAGAAATATTCCTTTTGATCCGAGTATAAACATTGAATCTGCCCAGCCCAAGTTTTTTACAAAATGACGCCCAGAATCTATAAGCTGCCATCA
The DNA here is from genome assembly GCF_964261635.1 of Lissotriton helveticus. Taxonomy (NCBI): domain Eukaryota; kingdom Metazoa; phylum Chordata; class Amphibia; order Caudata; family Salamandridae; genus Lissotriton; species Lissotriton helveticus. The sequence goes on along the minus strand of NC_136063.1, from coordinate 119,084,011 downwards.
GTGTCTTAAAGCTAGTTCTTTTAAAATAGCTGGTATCGGTAATTTTAAGAAAACAGTTCTCTGCATTCTCACCGATAAGTATCGCATATATATCAGTTGAACCTAGTTTAACCTGTGGATCTGAGGCATCACCCCCCAGCAGCCCACGGATGTACTGGAGGGCTGCTGCCCAATAATGCATCCTGAAATCAGGAATCGCCCATCCTCCCCTGTCCCTGGAGAGAGTCATGAAACGAAGGGCTCTCCTGGTCTTTCCTTGCACCCAGATTAATCTATTAATTAAGTGTTCTAATGCAACAAACCATTTGCCCCCAAATATCAATGGGATTGTCCTAAATAGATAAAGGAACTTGGGCAAAATTATCATTTTCATGACATCGGAGCGCCCTACTTAGTAATGAACGTGATTATTTATTCTATCAAGGTCCTTCTTAACTTTATCAATTACCGGTTCGATATTTCTATTCACGATCTTATCGAAGTCAGCTGATATGCTAATCCCCAAATACACACCGTCCTGTATATCATCACATACCACCTGACTATTCATAATATTCTGGGTCTTAGGGCCGTTTAATGCATAGCCAGAAATCCAGCCAAATAGGTTGGCCTCCCTTTCCACTTCCAGTATAGCGCTAGTAGGGGAAGGAGTCACTATCGCCACGTCTTCCGCATTGTCCAGTGTTTTCAAGCTTTGGCCCTGAATTCTAATAGGTGAGATCTTCTCATTTGCTTCCAATCTTTGGATCAGCGGACCGATATACACCGCAAATAACAGGGGCATACATGGGCACCCTTGACGAGTGCCACATTTAATCTGCACCTCCGAGGTATACACTCCATTAATTCTGAGTCAGGCCATGGGAGATTGATAGAGTGCCTGGATTGCCTTGATAAACCCCTCCCCAATACCGCACCGAGTCAGGGCCGTCCAAAGAAAGTCCCAGGAGATCCGATCAAATGCTTTTTCTGCATCCAGAAACATAGCTGCCATGGGCTCTCCTGAGACTTCCATTGCATCAAAGCATGTGATAACCTTACGGACGTGCTGTGCAGTACCTCTTCCTGGGATGAAACCATGTTGGGTAGAACTGAACAACTGTCCTATAATCTTATGTAGCCTCAGAGCCATTGCTTAGAGTAAATCTTGGCATCCGAATTCATAAGGGTTATAGGTCCTTAAGACCCAGGTTCCAAAGGTGGTTTGCCTTTTTTTGGTATCACCACGATATCAGCGCCTGCCCACAACTTTGGGACAGACTTTCCTAGTTGGGCCTGCAGGATTGCCCCCTGTTTCCTTCGGAAAGAAAAAGGCCAGAGACATCCCGGAGAAACTGTTGAATATCTAAAAGGTCGACTGGGTGCTCCTCACTATATAGTCTGGCATAAAACTGTCTAAAAACCTTCCTGACCACCTCGGATTCCAGAGCTGTTCCTCCCTTACCATCCGATAGTTCTTTAATTTCTCCAGAGGCTGATCTCTGTCTTGTACGGACCGCAAGTATATGTTCCACGCGCTCCTTTAATTCATGGCATTGTTCCCTTTTTGTCGCAGCTGCCTTGATAGCGATACTTTCATTCACCTCTGCTTTGGCACGTACAATTTTTAGTAGTATCTGATCCAGAGAGGCCCCGGATAGGATTACCAAAATTAATTCTTCCTCTGCATCCGAGACTGCTTTAACCACATTCTTAACACTAATCCCCTCTTGTTTTTGTTTATGAAGAATGTAGCTTAGTATACCCCCACGAATGCCTGCCTTGAAAGCGCCCCAGCGTACTCCTGAAGAAGTTCTACCTCGACTAATCTCATAGAAAGCTACTATCCAGTCATTTCATATGCTTACGATAGTCCTCATCCTTAATTAACCCTCTTTCAAAAGTCCATACTTGCTCCCACATATCCCCACCTGTCATTTTTAATGTTAAAACCAGCGGATTATGGTCGAGGCAATCCAAGGAAGTTTCTCAATCTGACTTCTTGCCAGTAGAGAGTTTGATATGAAAAAATATTCAAGCCTGACAGAGACCTTATGCGGAGTCGAATAGTAAGTGTTGCCATTATCAAGATGGTTCAAACGGGCCCACATATCTATTAAAGAATTAGGGCGTGCCAGACTAACTATTGCTCAACATGTTTTTTTTTCAGACTTGATAACGTTGCCCATGGTGTGTACCTATGCCCCCAACCCCATTTATGTTAAAATCGCCACAAAGGATAACCGGCTTGGGCCAAGAAGCCAACTGTAAATCTAAAAATTCAAAGATACCTGGGTCATCCTCTGTTGATCCATATACTGATCCTATGGTAACTATTTCATCATTAATTATACACTCCAAAAGGACCCATCTACCCCATTGATCTTCCTTTTTTCTTTTAACTTAGACATCCTTTCTTTTGGACAATATGGCCACCCCTCAGGTCTTAGTCCCATGTTTTGAATGAGAAAGCAAAAAAAATTCCCAGTTATTCCATTAAATAACCCCTTATCCCTTCTACATGTGTCTCTTGGAGAAAAAGAAAGATCAAGCCGCATTGATCTCAGGGTAGCCGCGACACGCTGCCTTTTGAGATGATCATTCAGACCGCATTTGTTGATAGATGCAACCCTTACATTCATTAAAATACCTCAAATACCTGTCCCATCCAATTAACCAACCCATCACTACATGTTTTCCTTGTCCCTTCTGAAAATGTTTTCATTCTATACTAACACACCTTCTGTGACTGCCCACCCATCTCAGACTTTGTGCTGTGATGTGCCATGTGAACCACCACCCTGCCCCTGCCCCTCCCCCGACCCCCAGTTAAATCCACCCCAAAACATCCCGCAGCCTAAACTGCAGCAGTCGCAACTCCCCCCTCCTCGTGCTTCCACCCTCTATGTCCTTAATGCCAGATATTCCTAGGGGAGATCCCTTCTATGTACGGCGTACCTCCCGAGAAGACAAATAAACCCTACCTATCCTCCCTTGTGCTCCTTCAATTCAGAAAGATACTCTTGAGCCTTAATCTCAGAATGAAAACATTCTAACATGCCCTTTAATAATATACTTGAGCCGTGCTGGGTACAATAAGGAAGCCTCATGTTCGAGGCTCTGAAGAGGAGCAATTAGCTGTCTCAGCCTCCACCGTCTTTCCAAAGTAACGTGGCAGAAATCGGGGCAGGAAAAGAATGTAACCCTGTCGAACGCGCGTCTGGCCTCTGGTTATGCTTTATCCATAATCTCTTGCCTAAGAAGGAAATGAACGACATAGACAAGGATTGCCCAGGGTTTTACAACCTGAGATGCCTGTATGATTTTTCTTCGGTCAATGGGATGTGGTGGGATCTTTGTACCTCATTCTCCCAACTCCAGGTCGTCATCTCGGGATAGGCCCATCTCAGTAAATTGATAACAAACAACCTAACGTCTTGCCCTTCAACCCCTTCCGCAACACCCACAAGTCTAATGTTATTCCACCTCTGGCGGTTCTCAAAATCCTCCAGCTTCTATTGTATATCCTATGCCACCTTCTCCTGTGCCTCCTTAAAAGAGTGCCCCCTAGTGACATCATCTTCCAATCTCCCAGTTCTTTCCTCAACATGGGCAACCTTATCGGCCATATCTTCATACAACGTATTCATTTTCATCACAGAGCTTTGAATTTTCTTCGCTGCTTGTTGAGCTCTCCTGCTCTCTATCCTTGCTTCACCCTGAATTTGCTTCAGGGTTGTGTAAAGGAAGTCTAGTGAGGGTGCCTGGGGTGGGCTACTTACATTGTTCTGTCCCAGCTGCATATCAGCTCCCCCACCTTTGTGGTAAAGTTGTGATGTGGCGGAATAATCCCCAAAATGTTTCTTATTAGCCCCAATGTTTAATGGACCAAGAGGAGGTTTAGATTTTAATTGTGTCCTTCTCTTCTGTTGGATACCCCTTCTGGACGGAGGAACTTACTGCAGAGTCAGAGTCAGAGTCGCTGGAAAGGCTTCCTTCACTAGACAGCAGGGAGTCTGCATCCTCGTTAAGGGAAAAAAACATTCCCCATCTGAAGTGCCTGGATTTACCCTGTCCTGTGTTAGCCCATGCACCTGTCTCGCAGCACCCACTTCACCAGGTGCCGTAGAGATTCCCAGGGGAGTAACTTCAAGGTTACTCTTGTTGTCTTTTGAGATATGATGTGGTTGGATTTGTGCCCCCACCAGCAGGCTTTCCTCCTTCAAAATTCTGCTTGTCCTGAAGCTCGAGTGATGGCCCCATAAACAGAGCGCTCGAGTAATCTTGCTTCTTGCCGGGAAGTGTCTGAACCAATGTTACCATTCATTGCCCAGCAACCGCGCCTTCAGAGTCCTCAGGCCGCACAGCTCCCGGCTCGCTTTGAACCGTTCCTGCCACCTTCGTGGAGAAGGACTCTTGCAAGGTAGGCTGCCGCAATACCGATTCCTTAGGAACCCTAGATTCGACCCCCTCCGTGCCAGCTTTTGTTACTGCCGATTTACATATAGCTCCCGGCAAGTCAGGTTTTTGGGTGGTTGCTCTCCGCGGCTGTGTCATACCGTGCTGTATGGGAGCCAAAGCTGCTGGTTCCTTTAGCGCTTCCTGTACGCTACCATTTTCATGTTGATTTTTCTGGGCATTAGCGTCTTTCAGTTGTTTAGCCACCTTAGGTGCCATGCCGAGCTTGCCTCTCAGCCGCTCTAGCCACTTAGAGAGCCGATCTGGATAATATTGATGTATCAGAGTTGTCGTTATGCGAGGAAGCCACTGGAGCAAAGAAGAGTCCTGAGGCCAGGGAGCTAACCAAAGATTTAGTCGGCCCAGGACCTCCAGCATCACTCACAGCACAGTTAGTGCCAGGGATTGGGGAGAGAGAGAAACTGCGACCTCTCGATGCAGTCAGTCAGGGGCCATCTTGCCTCGAAGATACATTTTCCAAAGAAGAAATTTCTAACACTTCAGTTACTGACAATGGGGTTCAATTTACTTCTGATGAAATTAAACAGTTTTTGGGAACTTTGTCCACCACTCACTTAAAATCCCCTATTTATTGTCTAAGGAAACAGGATGAAAACGGATGCCATCCAATTGGCCCTTCTCTCCGAGGAACCTGTTGATTATGCTGTAAGGATGATGCTATGGTCATACCATACTACTTCCATTAGTGTTTTAAGGAATATCTCTCAAGAGAAGAAATCCTGGTTCCAAACTGACCCCAAACTGGCTCAATGGTGGATGTCCGGTTTGGGTAGACCGAATGACAGTCTTAGACAAAGTAAAGAGTTATCAAACAGACTACAAATCCAGGTATAACCAGAAATGGAGAATGAGCAACAGAGAGTGGCACAAAGGTCAGTGGGTTGTTATCAAGAGACCCAAAGTTTCAGCATTCTCTAAACTGTTTAGAAACAAATGTGTTAATAAATCTCTGTGGTATTGGAAGGTGGCAGTACTTGGAATATGGACAATGTTGCAAGATGTTCTAAACTGTGCACTCTGGAGTTTATCACGGACGAAAGAACAGACACTTTAATCCCCAGCTCCATTAAATCGAATGATGTCAGGATTCGTCATCCTACTAGTTGGCAAACTGATTATGAAATATAACTTGTTCTATTTCAGCATTATCTGTCAGTGATGCTACTGTTTCTAACATTATTGTATTCTCATCTTTCTTTTCTACTTGCTCTTCCTTGCAAGGGAGATGTGTTGTAATATGATGTTATATTTAAGTATGGGTGAAATTTGCGAATTCGCGTTCCACGAATTTGCGCGAAAGCAAGTTTGCGGTCCGCGCAATCCGCGAATTTGTGCGAACTTGCACATTTTTTTATTTTGGCATGTTCACGGGTTTTTTTTTCAGCACGGCTACCGCAAACTTACCCACGCGGTCGTCTTTGAGCACGACAATCTTGTTCGCAGGAGGAAACAACTCCGCAAACTCAGAACCAAGGTAACTCAACTCAGCACATGCGAGATTGTATTTTTGAAGCGCGAACAAGCAAAAAAAGTCGCAAACTTGGGAATTGCGGATTGTTTGGCAATTTCACGCGATTCGCGGAACGCCAAATTGCCAAAAATCCACAAATTTCGCGAGCGGAACAAATTTTCAGCCCATGCTTAGTTATATTACCCTACCTACTTTTCTTCTTCCACCCTTTTTCCCTTGTCCATCTCTCTCTGCCATTCTATCCCAGTTGGTACTTACCATTCCATGGAATCTTCACATGAATCTCACAGTAGAAAGTCAGTTGGTGCTGAAGGATCTTGGTCTAATAAACGTAATTCTTCTCTTCTCTGGAGTCATAATTACTTAACAAACATACCATACGGAAAGCACTATTGACCTGCTATAGGGTGTGGATGACTGGCTGAAACAATCTCATGGCACTGAGGGAGATCAGTGAGCATTTAATCAATACCCTAGATTGGGGTGCTTGTCTTTGTGGGGCTACCTGGACTATACCACACTCCTGGCTGAATCAGGAAGTCGGTCTGCCACCTGCCAGATCAGAGTGACAGGAGAAGTCGGACCCTCCTTTGTCTCGCAAGCACCGCCGGTATGTGATTCCTGGTTAGGAGGTGGAACCTACAGACAGACAGCTCGGACCGGACCAGACCACATCCTCCCTAGTACTGAGAGATGTGGAGGTGACACAGTAGTCCCACCAGCGATTCTAAGGATGGTGAGAGCGGCAGGGATGGCTCAAGCCCCTAAAGGTTCAGTGAATGAATAGACACCGTAAGCACAGTCCTAAGAGTGGCTGCGAATAGATCCTGGGTGCCGACCTACATCTAAGTATGGGTAAAATTTGCAAATTCGGCGTACAAGAATTTGCGCGAATACATACTCGGGTCCGCAAAATTCGCAAATTAGTGTGAATTTGCAGATTTTTTATTTTTGCGTGTTTGGGAGGGTTTTCAGTGCAGCTACCGCGAAGTTACCCATGCGGTCGTACATGGGCGCGGTCATCTTGTTTTCAGTGTTCGCATTGCGTATTACCGTTTCTGGACGCTCGTTGCATGCTCGCGTTGGGCATTTTGTACGTGCTGGGCACAATTACGTGTCCACGTCCATTTTTGTGTGCTCGCAGGGGAAATATCACGCAAACTTACCCATGTGGTCGCAATGGGCGCGGCCATGTTGTTTTTCATTCATTGCTATGGTTCTGGGCACGCTTTTTCTATCCTGCTTTAATCTTTGTAATCCTTTGTTTGTTTGAACTTTTTAAAATCTTTTTACTCATTATCTATCTCTCTATTTTTCTACATCTATATTTTTGTTACTTTAATAACTACTTTTTTTGTTTAGCTCTCTCTTTTCTTTTATTTACTCTATTTTTCCCTATTCTTTTCTTCTTTCACACAGGACAATGGCAGAGGGAGCCGGCAAGTCCAAGGGGAAGAGTCCCGCACCCTGTAGCCGGCTCCCTTGCGGGAGGTTAAGGGGGGAATCAGTAAGTCACAGGGAGATCTTTAGCACGGTGGTGGTGGCCACACTGGTGTTCTTTGTACAGCGCCACCTCCCCAAGACCGTCGCGGCAGGCGGCAGGCCCTGTACCGGGTACGGGCTCCGGGGGCGTCGCCAGCTATGGGGTAAGATGTGCCGGGCAATGTATCGGGAGTCTGGGTTCCGATGCACCTACAACCAGGCGATGCACCAGTGGTCCGACATCCTGGACCGGGAACAAGACCTGCTCGACCTGCTTGGCGTTGAGATCCCTGGGCCTGGTGAGTACTAGTAGCCATTTAATCACTACCTTGTTTTCTCCTGCTCTATGTTATGATATTGCAAATGTATGTTTTTTCTGAAGAGCAAGAATGTTGCCGATTACATTGCAGGTAAATTTTTTTCAAAAGCTTCTGTGATTGCAGGTGCTCGCCTGCTCACTGGCGGTGCTACTATGCTTATTTGTTTTCAATTTTGTGCTCATTTGGCCTGGGTGACTGATTATGTATGAGTGTACTTTACTGAACTGCCTAATGCTAGACACTAGAGATTACATTGGAGGTAAATTATGTTTCAAAAGCTTCTGTGATTGCAGGTGCTCGCCTGCTCACTGGCGGTGCTACTATGCTTACTGGTTTTTAATTTTTTGCTCATTTGGCCTGGGTGACTGATTATGTATGAGTGTACTTTACAGAACTGCGAAATGTTAGACACTAGAGATTACATTGCAGGTAAATTATATTGAAAAAGCTTCTGTGATTGCAGGTGCTCGCCTGCTCACTGGCGGTGCTACTTTGCTTACTTGTTTTCAATTATGTGCTCATTTGGCCTGGGTGACTGATTATGTATGAGTGTACTTTACAGAACTGCGTAATGCTAGACACTAGAGACTCAAGCCCAGTCCTTACTTTGTACTCCTGCCACTAAGAAGAGATAGTGGTGGTGTATTGATAGTATGAGTATATTATTATGACTAGTTATTTAGTAGGAAATTTTTTCGTGGTCTGCAATCAAGACGGACTCTGTCTGTCACTTCGTGTGCTGCAGAGTACTGCCTGCCAGTCCTAGTAGAAACTTTTTGTAGTTGGTTAAGGGAGTTACATAACTTTCCAAGTAGATGGTCCGTGAATCCAGCAATGCTAATACCCTAGTAGACCACAGCAGATAGGTCAATAAATTTAGTGTAATTGTTGTCTATTTCCCCGATATAATTTGTTATTGTTTTTTTTAAATGTTTGATTTGGTTGACAACAATCATCCATGTGTGTGTCTTTCTTTCATGTACATCAGATCCCCCCAGGGGCAAGAGGACAGAGGTGGAGGTAGCGGCACCCGCGGAGCAGGAAGGCCAGGATCGGTCCACCGAGGGCTCCTCTGCTGGCCCCAGTAAGTTTTCCTGTTAATATTAATAATTATACTTCCCTATTTTTTACAGCACCTATATATTCCAAACGTTCCTCATAATTCTATTTTTTCCTAAATCGTCTTTGATATTCTTGTCGACTGTTTCTAAATACTTATCCTGCCTCTACTATGACTCTTTGTGGTACTACTAGATTATTATTAGTCTGTCTGTGTAGCTAGCTAAGCTTGCACAGTTGGCAAAAGGTGTTAAACAAAACTCCTGTTCTATTGAGCAATAGCTCTAGGCACTGAGTGCAGACTGGGTTGTCCATATTGTCTATTGAAGTCTTCTCAATGTATATGTTTTGACAATTCCCAACAATAAAATGTCAATTGCCACCAAGAATAAGATACTAGTTTATTTTTTGATTTGAAAGGAGGACATACTATTACTGTTGCATGGGACTATTCTGCACATTCAGAACTATGGACAAGAAATAGGGCATTGGTGATAATAGGCGTAGTTAGTCTTTCCACATACCTCAGTCATAACAGAAGTTGAACCCCCATTCTCCTTACTGACTACCTAGTGTGTCAGTGTCATTATTTAGCTCCCAAATGCAGCGATGATCACCAATGATTATACAGCCCAGAAAATAAGACTACGGAGTCAGAGTCCCGACCTCTCAGAGTCGCGGACTCATGCTTGCAAATTGTAAACCCTTTCGCTCACTCAAGTCAAAGTCAAAGTCAAAACAGCTTTATTAGGTGACAACGAGGCAAATACCATAAAAGCATACTAATACACATTTATCTAAGTGAAAGATAAAAATACATTCTGAATATATCTCACGTATAGAAATTAATTGATAATATATGTGCCAATTTAGAGTACATGGGAATATCACAGATGAAATATAAAATCCATTTTTCAAAAACTCCTTAAAATACAATCTACCACTTTTTCGCCCAATAACGTGCAAATGCATTCAGTGCTAAGGGATGCGGTCAAGAGAAGAACGGTGTTACTCATCATATTTCGCTCACTCACTCATGACCAAAAACCCCAGAGTCTATGTAAGTTTTAAAGCTTTATTAAAAGTAAAACAACTAGCTCTGTGTGTACTTTGCAAAAATGTAAATTGTCCATCATATAAATACATTTATTAAAATCAACTTCATATAAGATTAACGGTGAACGACTGAAAAGTGGCTGATTTCACACATTAATTGTGGGAGACCCCTCACCTGGTTGGAACTTAAAGTCTTGGTGGGGATGAATCGTTGACGACTCAGACTAACATTCATATGATCTTGCTCTTGTTCGTAGAAGGGAAGCTTCTGTCTGTTATGAGAAAAATGGTGCGTGTTAAAAAGCAAGCATTCATCAGTTGTGCCAAAAAGTGTAGTTTCACATGTTATGGCTAAGCATGAATAAAAAACACCCTTCCCTGAAGAAAAGGACATTTTTATTTTAGACTAAAGAGTCACAAATTATTACATTTGTTCATTTAGTACTAGTAACATTTTTTCATTCCTAGACAAAATAGGGAGTGGTGTATATGGCATATAAAAATATTAAATGTATTTTCTAGGCGTAACACCATCGGCACAGCCAACCACCAGTGCCGGGGCCAGCGCGGATGTGGTCACTACAGGGGCGGATGCTGTGCCACAGCCAGCAGAAACTGCTGTGGGGGAGGCCCGGTAGTGGCGGGCAGTGGTAAGCTATTATATTCCTTACTTATTGAGATTGCAGAGTGGGCTCTCTGCAGGGGTACACTTTACTGTTAAGAAGACTTACAAATTTAGAACTACGTTTTTGTCAACCAGGTAGGAGTCAAAGACAGTCACCCTTGACTTCTCATTAGTTGACGAGTAACCAATGGCCTCCTCTAAATTTGACTTCAACTCAGCTGTGAAAGTTTTATCGAGTAGCCAAGTCAGATCAGAGATGAACTTGATGTATGGGATGAACAAAAAGGGAAAGAAGGGTATAAGAAAGGACGATCGAGTTAAAATTAATGACTGGCAAAGATACGTGTGAAAAGAGGACTGCCTGGATGGGTGAAACAGAAACTGTATGTGTGCGCAATATATCCTTTGGTTCAAATTCAAATACAAGTCAAGCACGGATGCATGGCTGCCGGTTTACAAAATAAAATAAAAAGGTTGTTTTTCGGTGAGAAAAAGTGAGGTTTGTCCAGTTGAGAGTCAGACATTAAGAAGAATGATTGACATTTACTCTGAATGGATGGATGCCTGGATGGTGTCTTCCTCATAGATAGCATAGGTGTATGTAGACAGAGTAGACGGTCACTGGATGAAGAGTGTTACTTTGAAGAGCATGTAACACTGCACGTCCGTGCCAGAGTAGCAAAGCCGAGGAAAGTAGAAGTTGTAATTTGTCAGACTACTACCATGACTAGTAACAGTAGTTTGCAAGCACAGCATATATCCGGTGATTACGGGGTCCACTCACTCACTACCTCTGTTAATAATTTTTATACTCTGTCATTCATGTGTGGCCTATCGGTATTTACTCAATCAAAAACAAACACCTAAATGTCATCCTATATGTAAGCAAATATCCTGTGAAGGGATAGATGATCATATTATTTATCTTCTTCATTTTCCTTTTGTAGTAGTCAGGGGCAGGGCAGGGTGAAAGTTAAATTAATTAAGCAGTAGCCCTTGTAACAGAGTATGGCCAGTGCCACCCGTAAGAGAAAAGTAAGAGCTTCACCACCTGCATGTACTGGACTGGTAACAGTAACGCCAGTCTGTGTCATCATGGATTGCGTCTGTTTTTCTCAGGTGCAAGTTGACTGCGCTGGCATTATGCCGGCTTCCACAAGTTTACCCACCAATTTCGCTAAACAAGAGAGAAGAAGAAGACTGGTGTACTATCTGAGTCTAATGTAGTGAGTCCATATAGTGCGAGTAGAATTCCTGAAACTCCCACTAATGTTAGAGCAGAGTCCGACAAAAGTGGGAGGTTAGATAGATACATGCCACAAATGTAATTACTGTGCTTGCAAGTTACTAGTGCAACTGTGACACAACTTTCTGCCGAATTATTTTGTGTTAATCTTAAAGAGCATTGGGTACAGTATGTTTTTCTTTCTTCATATAGATACTCATTCCTAACTAACAAGGAAGGAGTTGGCTATCCGGACCCGGCAACAAAAGTTGGAGGCAATTGTCGCCGAATATCGGCTGCTGGTGGCTCAAGAGGAGGAGGATGACACACAGTCTACAACAACAACATCCACAACAGTTGCATCCTACTTCGCTGCCCCTGGGTCATACAACCAGCACAAACCTCAAGCGGTACGAGGCCGTGGTCCAGCAGCCACCGCCGCCGCCGAGCAGCAAAAACAACAGCTGCCTCCCACAGTACCTACAAGTGCAAGGGTCGTGTGCACTGCTTGACCCTGAGAGTGTCCAACCTTGAGCAGGAGGTGTCGAGGCTGAAAGCCCTGCTCAAGGACATCCGGAGAGAGCAGCGTGACCACCTGGCCAAAGGACACTGCCGGCGGAAGTAGAGAGACTGTCCCTTGCCCCTTTTTTAAAGACTTTTGGGGGGGGGGAATTGGGCGTTGGGGTTTAAGGACTGGGGAAATCGATTTCATGGACATTGGTTGGGGTTAGGGAAGGGGGTGGGTCTGGTCTGGTCTTCTTGTGGGATAGTTTATTTTTATTAGGGCTCAAATAATTACTTATTTCAACTTAAACATAGCATCCTCGTTTTTTTACTGTTTTGTGGGGGAGGCAGGGGGGTTAACTGTACGTTTGTTTTCCTGAAACTTATCTGGCTGGTTGATTCAAATTGTCTAATTGCCCAAATTTGTACAAAAGTGCCACTGACAGAATTAGTGAATTCAATTGTCCTACTACATTACTAGTACTACCGTCAGTCTCTCCTCTCCTCCTACTCCATTATTCTTCCTCCCCCAAAAAGCTTATCTTACCTGTGATTCATGTTTGAGAATAGGGCTAGGCGCAGGGATGGCTGCATGGCAAATGGCGATTAAGGTTGGCTATGGAATCCTGGACGAATGAAATGTCATCGTTGTGGTGGTAGTAGTAGTGGTACACACTGTTACTAGCAGCATATGAAAAAAAGGAAATTAAACATTGAGTGGCCTAAGCGGAGCATTAGAACAGTATGATAGATAGTACAGTACACAAGAACAGTGCCATAAAATTGTAGCCTAAGCAATGCTAAAGTATTCAAAATATAAGTTCTAGTTGTGTGGAGTATGGCTACTACAAGAAATAGTACTGAAGATGAAGGACAGAGCAGCGTAAGAATTTGTCACGTGTAGGAGCAGGGTGTTGTTGATGATCAATCCACTTGATGGCGCACATGAAATTCTGATTTGATTTGCAAATACTCATGGGTGTGTGTCAAGCAGACTAAGAATATATCTTCGGATTCCTTCACTAGCCTTGAAATTGATTTTCTGTTGCTTTGACCTTATCCTCTGTGGAATTATTGTTGTCATTTAGTCACACCTCTATGAAAACCACACAGCCCGGCGGAAGAGGGTTAGGGTTTGAAAATTGGATGGGAATGGGGGTTTTTGGGAAAGTTTTGTGGAGAGAGGATAAAGAAACACATCATGGACAAACAACAAATGAAGAAAAAAAATATTTGGATACGAAGATATCCATAAATCATTTAAGGGACATAAAGGAAGTGCACTGCATGCATGAAGTTGTTTGCTAAATGGATGGTTAGGTTACTGAAAAGTAGTACTACTTACTACAACTTACTAACTGTGAAGAAACAATTTAACAGTACAGGGCTGCAGTAATTACGCAATTTCACTTGCCGTCTATCCCCTCACAGAGAATAAACACTTATTAGTACATTAAATTAGTTTTAAAAATAGCAAAGAAACTGATCAAATAGCTGTAGGGATGAATTTGAAGCAGAGAGCAAACGCACAGTCACACTCATAGAAGTTCACAACAATAACATTATATACAAGATAAAGAGAAGTGAAGAGGATACTGTAACTGTATGTTGTAGTTGTCCTGTTCAGTTTGGGAAGTTGCATGCATCCGGCCATTCCTCTTATTCGCGGTACTCCACCATTACTACTGATGGTCTGTCGATCAATCTTGGTGACCATAGACACTGTCCACTGCCTGCCTGGCGAATGCGGAATTGCGGATTACTAATGGTAAGCCTGAGGTAATGTTTTTCCCATCGCACATGGTAAAAGAGGCCTGTAATTGTTGATGGAAAAACAGGAAGGGATATTAAAACACCACGGAGAAAAAATATTTGGTACGGCGTGCAGTGCAAAAATAATACTTTCACTTTCAGAGGCGACAGTGTTGCATACAAGCATCATTTCTAAAGTGCGTACTCTGAGTTTCCTTTTCAAGGATAGTAATTAGCACCCAACAGGCCAGGGCCATGTAGACGGTCAAGGCAGGCATCACTGAGTGAACCAACCTGATGTAGCATACCTCTTTGACACAGACAGACAAAGCATACCTACTTTTTTGCAGAAAGCCACATAGCCGCAATTTAATTTACATGAACTGCTGTCTGCACTCTGGCATAACCCTACACTGGCCGACCACTTCATACCACAACTAGACAGACATGTAGTTCTGTTGTGGTTGTTGTTGACTTGTTTACCTGTTTGTCACTCACGAAATGGCCATAGTTCTTCCATAAACTGACAATGATGATCCATCAAACCCAGTGAGTGACTGTAAAGAATAAAGATATTATGTAACTTTGAACATCAAGACTCCTCATCATCATGGTATATTGGCAAACTCAATGTTATTCATGCAGTCACAGTCTACACACAGTGATTTTAAGGACATTTTCCATATTAAAAAATTCAACGTAGTGGCCCCTGCAGTAGATGTACAATTTCAATTAAAAAAGCTAAAAACAGAGTAGACTTGAGTTATATTTAGTTTGTAAAAGATTAAATAATAACAGAACACATATGATTCATTTCATGCACAACAAACAAACAGCAATCGCTTTCATCAGAACCAGACAGCCGGTGTTGTCCACCGTATGTCATCTCATTATTCATTACCTGTTCCACTTTGTATCTCTATCTTCTTGTTCTTAAAGTGAAGGCACACAGGGCAGCCTCTCGTGTCAATTTCAGGCGTAACAGTCAGCAATCAGCATATAGTCAGTAATTCCAGTCCCACTTCTTTTGAGGGGACTTGTCTGCGAAGCAACAGTTTCTTGATTTTGCATAATCCAACCATCTGCCTAGAGGGAAATGGATAGGGGGAGTGGAGGAGGAGGATAGAGGAGCATGACTAAGTTGTGAACTTGAAAACATCAGGAATGCAGACAGCGGCACCTTCAATAAGGAAATAAGACAAAGACAGTGCTGCTGATGGATTTGTTGTGATTAGAGTTTTGTTGTGGTAAAAGTTGCAAAACAAAGAAAGACACACAGGAATAAAAGGGAATAAGGATGAAAAAAAAAGCAGTCACTATTTCAGGCCTATGTGTCAGGGAAGTTAATTTCGTCCTCAAACTCTGTAAATTGAAACGGGAGTAGGTCAGCTAACAGAGAAGAACTTCCTTCACCTAAGTCGGTGTCCTCTTCTTCCTGCATGGATTCCCGTATTTTGTAATCTGGTGGTATGAAATGCTGATTCATCTTGATCACTGTTAACCTCTCCACATTTTTGGGTGAGAGGCGGGTCCTTTTTGAAGTTACAATGGCACCAGCAGCATTGAAAAAACGTTCAGAAGACACACTTGCGAGTGGGCAAGACAAATAATTTAGAGTCAGCTTGATGATCAGTGGCCATTGACCCCTTTCCCCATACCAATACAGCAATGGGTTGTGATCAATGAAGACCTCTGTTTGGTCAACCAGATAGGCCTGCACCATCCACTCAAGGTCATCCAGGGCTGCTCCACTTTGCGTACCATCTGTGGCCTTTGCATCAACACTGGTACGAGAAAACCCTTGATGAGTTATACAATCCGCTTCCGACAATATTATGGCTGGGCCTGGTGCAGGTGAGGATGATGATGATACGGTTGCTGGTGTCGGTAACGGCTCTGAGGGAAAAGGACTGCCTTTGGAAACAGTAGTGGACCTTGACGCCGGATGGCCTGCTGATTCAGTAGTACTTCTGGCGGTTCCTTCAAATTCCAGCCGCTCTTTTTCGAACCGAGTGGCTGATACAGCTAGCCAATGTTTGTACTTTGAAACATCTGCTTCATAAAAAGGAATGAATATATTGCTGGCCAGTGCCTTTTTGTACCCTGGCTTCAGAATAGTGCCACAAATGTAATGTTGTTCACAATGTATTCCTGTAAAACTTGCATTGTCAAGTAAGCGGGTTAATAAGCTCTCTGCCAACTGAAATGTGTCGTGCTTGTCAGTATCATCTTTGAACATTTTGCGTGTGCTCTCCCCTGAGGCGGAAAGCTGGGGGTTCTTTTCCCTCTTTACTTTATTGTGCAAATAATTATTTTGACAACGTGTGGCAGCTATCATTTTTAAAGTGTGTAAATATTTTAAAAAGGTCGCTTTTACCTTCGCCTGATTATTAAAACATTCGGTGCCAGATTAACGTAGCACCGAGGCCCCTCTTCCTGACCGGTACAGCCGAGCTTGGGGCTGACGCCGGCAGGACTGAACGGGCGCCATCTTGGGCAAACTTTTCGGGTGGCGGTCCAGTAGTCGGACGCTTCCTGCCTGCCCAACGTTATTTATTCCAGCAGCTCAGGTAGGGCTCAGATTGCGTGTGCTCTCCCCTGAGGCGGAAAGCCGGGGGTTCTTTTCCCTCTTTACCTTTATTGTGCAAATAATTATTTTGACAACGTGTGGCAGCTATCATTTTTAAAGTGTGTAAATATTTTAAAAAGGTCGCTTTTACCTTCGCCTGATTATTAAAACATTCGGTGCCAGATTAACGTAGCACCGAGGCCCCTCTTCCTGACCGGTACAGCCGAGCTTGGGGCTGACGCCGGCAGGACTGAACGGGCGCCATCTTGGGCGAACTTTTCGGGTGGCGGTCCAGTAGTTGGACGCTTCCCACCCGCCTCACACAGGATAAAATGACAACGTTCTCCCGTCCGCGCAGCGGGCGGGCGCAGCGGGCGCGCCAAAGGCAAGCCCGTCTGCGCCCGTTCGCGCCTGGATCGGGCCCAGGGCCACCCTCCCTGGTTCTCCTCCCCTACCCCCACGAGGCTACTACTCCGCTACCCAGCTCCGTCAGTTACGCCCCCCGACACATCAGGCCTGTCTCAAATCTAATCCTCTCTCCCCTCTTACAAAGCCAGCCATACACTGTCCATATTGCAAAACCTTGATTCCTGCTATTCACAAACAACCAGTTTGTACTAGTCATAATTATGCAGAACTGTATATGATCGCTCTCACCAATGTCCGCTCGCTAGGCAAACACTGCCAGGACATTCATGAGCTGATCATTGACTATAAAATAGACCTACTGTTTATGACAGAAACTTGGATGGATCAGGCATCCGATCCCGATCTGGTGATCGCTGTCCCCAGTGGGTTTACCATTCACAGATTGGACAGACAACAAAAAAAAAAAGGTGGTGGCATCGCCATAATTGCTCGTGATACTTTCTCGGTGAGGACAAAAACTATCACCCGATCCTCCTGTGTGGCGCTAGAATACAAAATTAAACTGTCCCCAACCTATACCCTTAAGGGGATTCTTCTTTATCGTCCTCCGGGAATGATTTCATCTCTGACTTTAGGTCAACATTGGAAGAATCAGCTCTTGATAACTCTCTCACAATATTGGGAGATTTTAATTTTCATTTTGACCTACCAGACAACCCTGATACTGCTACTCTTTTAGCAGATATGTCCACCTTTGGTCTTCATTCACTGGTTCATTCCCCCACGCATGAAGGTGGCCACACCTTGGATGACATCTTCACAAACGTAGCAGGCCTACAAGTCACTCAAATACTTCCGCTCACTTGGACCGATCACCATCTTATCATGGCATCTTTATTAGCGCACGATCTATCGACTAGTAAACAGTGCCCCAATCCCCATCAACCTTATTTGGCCTGGGATGATATTGATACTTCAAGGCTGGAAACTCTTCTGGCTGACACCATGCCAGTGCTCTCACCCGATCCCAATATTTCTACTTCCCAATTATATGATTGGTTGAGCTCCGCAGCAACCGAACTGGTTCAAGTCAAGCAACGGTCTCGAAATAGATCTAGTCCTTCAGCCCCATGGTACTCAGAGGCACTACGCACTCAAAAGCAACAGTGTAGGAATAGTACAAAGAGTCAGTGACCAAATACAAAATTTTAATTTCTGAAGCCAAGAAAAAATATTATTGTGAAAGAATAGATCTAGCAAAAAACTCCAATAAATTACTCTATGAGACCACCAAACAGTTAGCTGGTTTAACTGCAGATCTGACACCTCCCCCCTCCCAAGCCCTCTGCGATGATTTGTCTAACTTTTTTTTCAGCAAAATTGATGACATTTATCGGGTGTTTGCCAATAACATCAATGTCCTACCGAAACCCCCGAAACCCCCGATTCCCTGTCATGGCCCTACCTTCCTCCAGTTCAAAGAGGTCACTTCTGAGCAGATACAAAAAATGTCATCTTCTATAAAATCAGGCTCAGCCCTAGACCCATGTCCGCTGAAGGTCCTGCGCCCAATCATGTAAAACGGTTCTTCCAGCCATGACCACTATCTGTAACTCGATGTTTGACACAGGTATCTACCCAGAGATTTTAAAAAAGACCCTCATAAAACCTCTCCTCAAAAAACCTAATTTAGACAGGGAAGAACCTAAAAGCTATCGCCCTATTGCCAATCTTCCTCTCCTGGCAAAAATAGTTGAGAAAATTATGAATTCTCAATTATCATCCTTTCTCGAGGAACACAAACTCCTGGACGAATCTCAGTTCGGCTTCCGACAATTTCACGGAACAGAGACTGCCCTGGTTAAAGCGGCGGATGATATCAGAGCTATCCGGGATGGGGGAGGAACGGCAGTTCTGATTCTGTTGGACCTTTCAGCAGCCTTCGACACGGTCGACCATATCACCTTGATCGACCGTGTCGAGGGCTTGGGCGTTCGACGTAATGCCAAGAGACTGCTCGCCTCTTTTCTTGCAAATAGGTCCCAGGTCGTGACTGTCGGATCCTTTAAATCATCCCCACTGTCATTACCATGTGGTGTCCCTCAAGGCTCATCCCTGAGTCCGACACTATTTAACATTTATGTGTCGGACCTTGCCCAAGTCATCCGGGCACATGGGATGAGCCTCACATCTTACGCAGATGACACACAGTTGGTACTCGCCGTTAAGAATGATGGGCCAAAAATCGCTAGCAGTTTTAATCAAGGCATGTCGGCAATTGGGAGTTGGATGGCTTCAAATTGCTTGAAATTGAATTCCGACAAATCGGAAGTTGTTATTTTCGGCAACTTATCCCCGGCGTGGTCATCCAGCTGGTGGCCGTCATCCATGGGCCACCCCCCGGCCCCAGTATGTAAGGTAAGGAACCTGGGAGTCATGTTTGACGATCACCTGACCTTTCTGCCACATGCAAATCAGATCTCTTCCTCAGCCTTCCATAAATTACGGCTTATTAAAAAAATGTCACCTTTTTTACCCGAGACAGCTGGCAAAACATTGGTGTGCTCCCTGGTTTTGTCTACTTTAGACTATTGCAATGCTCTGTTTTTATGTGCCCAAGAAAGAGTGCTGCAGAAAATGCAGGTTATCCAAAATGCCGCTGCCAGGCTATTAGGACGCATTCCTAAATACCAATCGGTGTCTCCCATTATAAAACAGCTTCACTGGTTACCGGTACGAACGAGAATAAAATTCAAGTCTCTGTGCCTGGTATACAAGGCTTTACATAATGTCGGACCTGCATTTCTCACTAAAGACCTCATCCCCTACCATCCTTCCAGAATGCTACGATCAGCTAGCTCACATGATCTGGTGGTACCACGTACCAAATTGGTTTCATGGGGAGATAGAAGATTCCTTGTAGCTGCACCAAAACTTTGGAATACCCTGCCACATTCTATTAAAACAAGTACTTCCCTTCTGTCTTTCCGTAGGCAGCTTAAGACCTGGCTTTTTAATCAATGAACCTCCAGCTCCCCCATTGGTTGAACACTGCAGTAACTCAGCGCCGAGATGCCCTAGGGCCTTCGTTCGCGCTTTATAAGTGTCTAAATAAATAAATAAATAAAATAAATAAATAAATAAAGACACCGTCTTCAGTTAGTGCTCTAGCATGCGCAACAATGGGATAACTTTGCCCAAAGTACAGTCCTCCCTGCTGACTTCACGCGTGAAGACCTCAAAAGGACGAAGCATGTCTGTCAGGCTTTTAACCATTCCTCCACCTCTAGCCTCATGTCTTTCATAGTAGAACCCCGTGGGTTAAAGACATACTGATTGATTACCAAGTACTGCTCAAACAGACGCTCAAGCATGTAGAAGGTTGAGTTCCAACGTGTTGCCACCTCCTAGATGAGTCCTCAGACTGGCCCTCTACAGACACGTTGAATGATCCTCAGCTGCTTCCGGGCCTTAAAAGAATGTCTGAAAAGTTTTGCAGATTCTTCGGCAGGTGGTCAGTAACTTGCTGACTTTGGTTTGTTTTTCAAGAAATCTTGAACAACAATGTTAATACTGTGCGCCAAACACGGCACTCTGAAATAGCCACCATCATTCAAGGCCCTAACTATATTACTGCCATTATCTGTGGAAACATAACCAATCATGCACTTTCTTGGATGCAGCCATTTAAATACCTTACTGTTAAACTCCTCCAAAATGTTTACTGCAGTATGAGGTTTATCCATGGCAAACATGGCTACTGTTGCATGTTTCTGACTAGCTTTAAAAATTGTGGCACTGTCAACACCTGCATATATCTTGTCTCTAACCCCCGCAAAAGAGACCCAGTGTGCAGTGATGCATATGTAATCAATGACTTGGCAACTGGCCCACATGTCTGTTGTCAGGTGGATAGTGTGAACAGCACTCTTCGGCAAAGCTGCCCCAATCACCTCCAGCACATCTTGATGTAGTGCTGGAACCGTAACTCTAGCAAAATAGGACCGGCTAGGAACCTTCCATTTAGGGCAGACTGTTGCCACAAATTCTAGAAAACCCACCCCGTCCACCAAAGAAAAAGGGAGAAGGTCCAGCACTAACATTTTAGCCAGCATTGCATTATAAAGATGTGCCGTGGTTGTGTTCATTGGCGCCTCCGACCAAAATATGCTTTTAATGGTGGTCTGGACCATTTTCATATGTGATGAGGAAGATCCAGACCTCTTCAACCCAGTTAGGCTCATTGATGCACTTTTTCGCATTGGTGTCTCTACCAGACTACTGTGCCTCCTTGATGTTGCTGGGGTAGAGGAGGGTGTGGGCGCTACCAATGGAGTGCTGCTGCCAGGGGTACTGTGTGTACCCAAAAAAATGGCTCTCGGTTGTTCAACTCCCCCCCTGCACGATCAGCTCCTCCTCGTCATCCGATGCAATATCAATGTCTACATTTGGATTTGTACTTTTGGCTCTCCGGATGTTACTTAGGTGCGCCTCCCAATGGATAATGTGGTGTTTTTTTAGATGACCTCTCTGGCCTCCGGTACCATAGTACCAAACTGGGGAGTTGAGATTTCTGGTGGTGGTGGTGGTGCTACTTTCAATGCTACTTTCAATGCCAGATGAAGTGGAGGATGGGCGTGGCTGAATGTGACTTTTGTGCACTTACAGCACCACTACTTGAGGTAATGGAGGTCGAGCTGGATGAAGGTCCCTGCCGGCCCTTCCGACGAGAAAATATGGAAGCTGTAGGTAGTGTTGGTGTAGTAGTTACCTGTGTTGGTGGTGGTACCACCAGTTGTGCAACGCCATACACATACTGCAAAGCAGCATTTTTGGATAGGGTAAAAACATGTCTGTCTGTTGCATGCCCGCTGGGACTGGAGTGACGACTGTGATGACTGGGTCGTCATCCTCAGACTGTTCATCAGCAGCAGAATACACCACTTCTACTTCTTGTTCGTCATCACCCGTAGGTGAAAGCCTTGCGGGAACCTTCCTTTTAGCTACGTTGTCGGCTCATGGCGTGCCTCCCTCTCAGACCGCATTGGTGGCTGCCAATCAAGATCTAGATCATCAGAAGGAAGAAGTCTTGAAGAAGAACTTGTACTAGCCCTTCTTGACCTTTTTCTTGCTGGGGATCTGCAAAGACAATTGTTCATCTGGAGGAGTGGCTTGCTCGGATGATACCTCCGCTTGAATCTTGAATTCCTGATGTGCCCCTACTTCTGAAGGAACAAGCATTGTGGGCAGTTGTCCCTGTCCATGCGCCTCTACTTGCACATCTACTTGTGCCTCTCCTAGCGCCTCTCCTTGCGCCTCTCCTTGCGCCTCTCCTTGTTGCACCTGTGGTTGTCGTTGTGGCTGTGTTTGAACACTCGTCAGATGAGTTACACCCTGCGTCGATTGGATGCTACTTTGCAATGAGTCAACGCCAACATTACTGGTCGATGGTGAAAGAGCAATTAAAGAGGCTGCCTCTGCGGCACTCATGGACTTGGGCCTAACTTGGCGTGGTGGCACTGAGACCAATGAAGCAGAGGTGCTGCTCCCCGCTTGGTCCCCGGAGGACACCACTTCTGCAGGAGTAGTTTTTTTTCCCCCAAAAAAGTGTCTGTCAGCACACCAGTCTCCTTGGTAAGTGGCGCCACTTGCTTCTTCTGCTCCTTCTTACTGGCAGTGGCACTGGCAACTTTCTTGCTAGAGGAGCTACGGCCACCTTTCTTTGGGCCCATCTTCTTCAGATGTCAGAACAGCAGGTTGCAGTTGCATGAGTTGCAGAGTTGTCTGTGGCCACCACACGTGACGTCACGTGACGTTGTGCACACACCGCAGCAGGACTTACTCCTGGCACTACAACAAGTGTTGATGAAGAGGATGATTCCTGGTTCTCAGTCTTTGTGCACCTAAAGCAAAGGAAGCCAGAGGAACATCAGTTAAATAAATGTTGCATATGTTGTGCTTCAATTAATATGTGCAACTAGGCATTTATTATTATTAACAAAACACACCCAAAATCGGAAAGACCCAAAATAAAAATTGCAAATTTATTCTAATCCAAAATGGAAGTTTAAATTAATAGAAGAGAGACCACACAGAAAGAGTTGTTTCATGCACCACTGACTACCCCATGGCATATAATGGATGAAAGCAAGGCAGACTGGGTGCAGGCCTATGGCCCAAGCACACTGCCTGGCTTCAAAATGGCCCCTAGACCCCCACCCACATTGCCAGGCCCTGGACCAGGTCTCAAAATGGCCCCCAGCCACATGGCCAGGCGCTGGACCATGCCCCAACAACACCCAAAAAATTGAAATACACACACAAATCACCCCAATCCAATGGTATCCATGCCCTAAATGATGTTTAAAATCAAGAGAACACACAGAAATACTTGGCACATGCACCACTGACTGCCCCTGGGCATAATGGATGAAAGCAAGGCAGACTGGGGGCAGGTCTATGGCACAAAGCACACTGCCTGGCTTCAAAATGGCCAATAGACCCCCCACCCACATGGCCAGGCCCTGGACCAGGTCTCAAAATGCCCCCCAGCCACATGGCCAGGCCCTGGACCATGCCCCAATAACTCCCAAAAAATCAAATACACACACAAATCACCTCAATCCAATGGCATCCATGCCCTACATGATGTTTAAAATCAAGAGAACACACAGAAAGCCTTTTCCCATGCACCACTGACTGCCCCTGGGCATAATGGATGAAAGCAAGGCAGACTGGGTGCAGGCCTATGGCACAAAGCACACTGCCTGGCTTCAAAATGGCCCCTAGACCCCCACCCACATGGCCAGGCCCTGAACCAGGTCTCAAAATGGCTCCCACCCACATGGCCAGGCCCTGAACCAGGCCCCAACAACACCCAAAAAATCAAAATACACACACAAATCACCCCAATCCAATGGCATCCATGCCCTAAGTGATGTTTAAAATCAAGCGAACACACAGAAAGCCTTGGCCCATGCACCACTGACTGCCTCTGGGCATAATGGATGAAAGCAAGGCAGACTGGGTGCAGGTCTATGGCACAAAGCACACTGCCTGGCTTCAAAATGGCCCCTAGACCCCCACCCTCATGCCCAGGCCCTGGAGCAGGCCCCAACAACACCCCAAAAATCAAAATACACACACAAATCACCCCAATCCAATGGCATCCATGCCCTAAATGATGTATAAAATCAAGAGAACACACACAAAGACATGGCCCGTGCACCTCTCACTACCCCTGGGCCTACTAGCTAGTGTGGCTTTAACACGCACCCCAAAATTACAAAAAACATCCACATAGATATAATAACAGTGAGCGATTCATTTCCATGCCATCCATGCCGTAAATGATATGTAAGTTCAACAAAACTCACAGAAACAGTTGTATCATGCACCCATGATTAACCTTGGGCCTACTAGATACTGTGGCTACCCCCAATATATTTTTTTAAAAGTTGTGAAAAAGTGTTTAAATTGTAGTTGCAGCAACAGCAATGCCCCAAACAAACAACACCAACTTACTTGTAAAATCTCAACTCCAAAAGTGATCCTAACAAAAAGTCATCAAATACAAATATCCAGCAGCAGCCACAAAGAGTACTCCTTCCAGCCCCAGATCCAAATGAAAAGTGACCAGTACATGGACAAAGCACTGGGAGGAGCCTGCTGGACAGAAACAGGAAGTTGGAAACTCTGGGGCACTTCTTTCCTCCCAACCCCCAAAAATGCAGTCCATGCACAAAAAGGTGCAGCCACATGTCAATATGAGGAGTTATTCTGATCCAAATCATCAATTTCAGAAGGTTTATGCTGCCAGCGATAGATTTCTTGTGCAGAATTGCAATTTTTGCTATTTCGGGAAAGCGAGCTGTTCACATCTCCCGCCGGATGTCAGCTGTGCGGTGCATCGACGTGTTCGCAATTGTTTACTCTTGCGTTGCATGATCAGGGGCCCTTATTACGTATTTGCGTTCTTAAAGTCTCCCAGTGCAAGATGGTGGGACGCTATGATGTACTTGCGGTCGAAAAGTCTTGCGCGATCACGCAGCAAGATTGAAAATAGCGCAGTGCACGCAAACCGGGAGGAAAACAACTCAGCGAACTCAGAATCACGGTAAGTCAACGCCGCGCGCGCAAGATTGTATTTTTGGAGCTCGAACAAGCAAAAATTTGCCAACTCGCGAATTGCAAAATTCTTTGACAAATTTGCGTGATTCGCGGACTTCAGAATTGGCAAAAATTTGCAAATTCCGCGAGCAGGACGGATTTTCAGCCCATGCTTACCTATATCACAGACTGAATGGAAAATGTAGGACTGGTCCCTAATACTTAATCAGCACGGTGACCTCTAATAGCATGGTTTTCAAATATTTCACATTTGGCACTTGGATGCCCCTCCCCCGGCAAAGAAATACAGAACTAACTGAAAGCCTCCTTGAAGTTTGACCCCTTTCAATTAACACAATGGCGATAGACAAGGAACCTAAAACCCTAAAGCAGGGCAAAATGGACAAGTATACTAAAGTGCTCCCACCACGGGGAGAGTCTTCTGGTGGGCCAAATAACACACCCACCCAAAAGCAGTTCATGCCCCTAGAGACGCCAAAGAGAACAAAATTACAGAAATAAGACTGGAGGTCTCCCTTCTGCGTCAAGATATGCAAAATAAAGTGGAAGGATTGACCAAAACGGAAACCTGCATCTTAGAAGTAGAAGACTAAACACATAAACTGAATTCCAATATCAAAGACTTGAAGGCCATTGTGAGATAGGTAGTATGGAAAGTGGAGGATGCGGAGAATTGAGCCTGCAGAAACAACCTCCTCGTCATCAAATTCCAATAGGAACAGGAGGGCTCCGACCCAGTGGTGTTTGTGATGTCATGGTTATGCGACTCCCTCCCGGCGGTGAAGTTTTCTTCCTGTTTTGTTATCGAACAGGCAAATAGGATGCCCAATGCAAGACTGCCGCCTGGTGCCCCTCCGTGACCACTAATTGTGAAATTCTTAACCTACGAAGAACGAGACTCAATACTTAGAGAGGCATGGCACAGAGGGAAACACAAGCCTGCTAACACAAAGATAATGATGAGGTACACATTCAACGTACTGAAATTCAAGCTGAGATCTATGCAGAGCCAATACATGTTTCTTTTCCCAGTGAAGCTCAAGGTTATCTTCCAAGGTACCTCACAATTTTTTCAAACCCTGGAATAAGCATGAGCCTGGAAAGAGGAGCGTCCCACGGTATTTCGGGAACCGAGGACCAGCTTGTCACAATCAAAAGACGCAACCCCACAATGGGAGCCCCGAACACAGAGAATAAGAAGGAGATGCCTACTTAAACGAGGACACAAGATGCTGTTGGGATCCTACTGAAAGAAACCCGGTACAGGGCCGAGACACGCATGGCTCTGGATGGAAACGCAAGCCAGGGGAAGACAATGCAATCAGGCGGAAAACACCCACAACGAACAACTGGATAAGAAATCCTAGGCGGACACGAACTGTGACCACCCACTCTTCAAGAATATCACTTGCATAGAAGAACAAGATGCGTAGACACAAAGCGTGGAGAGTACGCACCCAAAGCAGGTTAAGAGTGGCAAGAAAGGCTGAAACATGGGCAGGCCAAAGGCAGACAAACTGCAGAACTGCTACAGAATCCCCCGACTCGATTTTGCTCAGTGCTTTCTGAGTGGAATACTTTTTCTGAAGCCAATATCCTTTATTCTTTTAATTAGAATTTAGCGAGTTGGAGGGCAGGGTAGTACTACAGACCTCTCAAACTGAACTTATGCCAAATTGTCATGTTGAGAGTTCAGGGAACAGGTGTAGGTAGTGGGGGGGGTTGAGGGGTTAGGGTTAGGGGTAAAACCTTTATAGTTTAATCATTTAGTACGTTTTTAATACAGCCAGTGGCAGGAGGTCCACAGACAGGAACAGAGGGAAAGAGGACATCAGACAGACCTACCAGTGCATACAATGAAAATAATGGGATACACACAATGAGTGATGACACAAACTCAGCATTGTCAAATAATGTTATTGGACTCTGTAGCAAGATCAAGAGGGGGTTAGTTGCCAGATACATCAAGAGACTTAAACCTGACATTGTCTTTTTACAGGAAACCCACTTGCTGAGGGTACACACTGTGACTTCATTGGAAGGGGATCTTACACAACTCTGGCTAACACAGAGTTTTCCGCAGGGGTGCAAGCTGTCACCATACTATTTAAAAAATCCCCCCTTTCACAACTAAAATCTGGACAGACCACAATGGGACCTTTGTTGCTGTCCATGAGTCCTGGGGACGGCGTGTACTCACATTAATTTGTGTTTACTTTGCGCAACAACTGCAATCCTAATCCCTTGATACAATTGCTAAAATACTAATAGACTCAGACCCATCCACAGAATTACAGAAGAACACCCTGCCGGAGTAAATACCATATAGTCTTCTAAGGGTTCCAGTTCAGTTAATAAAGGAGCTAGATTACCGAGTATCAGAGCCAGAAATTCAGATCATACTTTTTATGAAAAACATATCTTTTTATTGATTTTTATACACATATTTATAAAAAAAAAGCATTCAGGGATTAGCTGTTCGGACATTTAAAAAAATATACAATCAACGTTATATTTCAAGTCAGGATGATGAGAGCAACATCATACATTAAAGTGTTCCATTCACTCCGGGGCAAATTAAGGCGACTCAACAGGCTCTCACATCTTCAGGGGATCATTCAGACTCAAACACATTCAGGCCGTTTACACAAGTGACCTGCAACAATTGAATGGACTTATAGTTGCATGGGCAGGGGTGCAGAAATGAAGGGGCAAATTAGGTGGTATAGAGTTGCCGTCCTTGATGGTAGCGCCAACGCGCGTTTCGGTGTCAGGCACCTTCGTCAGGGCAAACAAATGGAGCCAGGGAGGGGAACACACAAGCTGAAATTTAAACATATTTGTTTGTATTACATTGTTCAAACGTTTTCATACATTTTTATCCACAAGCTTATCTACACAATTGTCATACAACCAATTTATTGATTTCAATAATACGTTTAAAAAGCAACAGATGTAGTGGCTCTGATTCCAGTAATTGCTCATATAGTAGAATACAGTCCCCTAGGATCGGGGACTGGAGGCCAAACAAGGATGAAGGCCTAGGTGAAGACAGTAAATACAACCTTCCGAGATTATTCAATCTTTCATTCTAAACATCATTCATTCAGTAATTCATTTCAGATTCTTTAAAAGATAACACCTCTAGTGTGTTTCCCAGTTAGGTAGGTTCCAGGGGTTTCAGTATCAAGATGTTTTTTTCCACACCTTCATAGTAAACAAAGTTTTTTTTTTTATAAACAAGGGGATTTTTACCTGAAGAATACGGAACTTCAAAGTGTTATCAGGCTGATGCGGGTCCGGGTTTTCCACATGGGGTAGGTAGGTCCTATTTTGATTTGCTGTAAGTCCAAAAGAGGAAGATGTTTTTAGAACCTAGGTCTAAATATGACTGGAGTCACACGGGGGTGGGGCTTCCTATGTGTATACAGTATTCTACCTTTCAATGACAGTAGGGGGTAGGGTACACGAGGATACGACTTCCTCTTCGAGGTTTCTGGTTAGAGTAGCAAAGGTTCAAATACTGTATTCAAGAACTGCAAGATAAACAGTGGTACAGCTCAGATTTTTATCTCTTAGTTCTAACAACTCTATGGGTCTATCCAGGTGGCCGGATTTTAGTTCCTGTACAGATATCCACTAATATGGGACAGTTTGTACTCCTGATTTTAAGGGTCCGGGGTATTATGGGTAAACCTCGAGAGCAAAAGGTTTGTATCTCTAGAGGCTGGTCTAGGGTCTTTAGACTGCAAAAAAGTACTTAATTATGCTCACCAGGTGGGATTCGGTGTGTGCAGACCACGTCTCGTCGTAGGGAGGGAGCAGAAAACAAAGTTTTGCGTCTATCTCTGCCTCACAGGCGATGCCATAAATGTCCTTTCCTGCATGGGAAAATTAGGAACATTAAGGATCTGGAGCACGTGATGTTTACATGCTATAGACTCAAGAGAGTCAGGATGTCAGGAGGATAAATATCTCTCTGGGATTGATAATGTGAGATAGATTCACTGTCTGCATAGACTTATGGATACCGTAAGACTGAGCACACTAACCAGGTGGCTGCGGGGGTAAAATGCTGCATCAGTTAGTCGGCCGGTAACTGCAAGCTAGGCTGTAATCAGTAACTCTTCTTATCAAAAAAGCAGGTTTGCGAGAAGGATAATTCCCTACCAGAGAGGAATAAAGTTAGTTAGTGGGTCCGAGTAATATTGAAAAATCAAGGAGGAACGGAGGAAGCGTGCGGATACTCAATTTACCTGATCGAAAAAAATCACAGCACTTCCGGGCGGCAGGGGCTTTAGTCCATTCCACTCTCGTCCCGTGGCGACGTGGAACCAAGGGCGATAACCGGTCTCGGTAATCAGCGCGCTTTTATGCACGTTATGGTGGAACCTAACACAGCTGTGCTTCAGGTGTATAGAGAAACTGGAGACGGACTGGCGTTTTCATTAAGTCCCGCCATCTTGGAGTGGTTATTCTCGAGGGACTGAGGTTCATGAAAATCACGGAGGTAGGAAACTCCATCTTGGATTGGGCTCGTATTATACAGTATATGAAGAAGGCGTGCTCAGCCCCCATAGGGGGTGGAGAAGTGTGGCTCACTGGTTAGAGGAGGCAGACCTGGAAGCAGAGGTCAGCCCGGGACCAGGGTTCAATTCCCGGCTCGGCGGGGTCTTGAGTCCTAAAATGTCCATGGACTCGACAATTCTCGCTCCGGTGCCTACTCGATTCACGGGTTCACACTCTGCGACTCTGGGCAATAGCTTGCTTAATCTCCACAACGGCCCCTCGCGGTGGGATGCCTGGCTTTCACCTTGCGGATAACCTGCCGGGGTTATCTCACAGGGGAATACCAGGACGGGTTCCCTAAGCAAGCGCTTAGAAACCGCTCGGTGATTTGCGCTATATAAATTCCTGTACATTTTATTTACATCTTCATAAAAAATGTTTTTGGAGGAGGGAATCAATTAGATATGTACATAAGCCAAACAAAGGCTTTCCGATTTCGTAGGTATTTTCTTTCTCCCTTAAGGGGCTCTCTATAGTCACTGCAGAATTTCAACATGATATGGGATCAAACAGATGGGGTCTGTAGAGTTCCCAATCTTGGGGGCCCGCAAGGAAGGGTTCAGACTAAGTGATCACTTCTGAGATAAGGGTCCAGCTTATATCAAAGGTAAATAAGCTATTGTTTTTTACTCATAATTACAACTATAGTCCAATCTATGTTGAAATAGGCTGTGATTCAACTGAAGACAGATGATAGATGACACAAGAGTTATAAAAAGGTATTGTGCCATGGGCATTCCTCATTGAGGCCATTAACAACAGAGTTCATTACAAAAATCCAGAACACCTCTCTTTTTTTGCGGAGGTTGACGGGATCTGTTCCAGGCTTGGCCTTTATCTTTTCTAGTATGAACCAGCGAAGGTCTTGTTCAGAGTGTGCTTTTTAAATCCAGTGAGACACAATGGGTGCCGAGATCATTAAGTCCCTAATGTTGAATTTATGTTCTCCTATCCACACACATCACTGGAGGTGACTTCAATGATGTAGTTGACCCTAGCCTTGAATGCACATACAATGCTGCAGGAACTCGTGTCCCCATACACTGGTGGAGTTTGTAAGGCTGCTAAGACTGACTGACCTCTGGAGACAACAACACCTACTAGCCTGCACATATTCCTATTTTTCTTGAGCCACATAGTCTTTTCTAGACTTGACTACTTCTTTGCCCGGCAGGTGAAATACGAACGGTGGATAAGATGGCATACCTAGCAAGTGGCATTTCAGACCACTCGCCATTGTGGGTGACAGTAGGGGTGGGGGGAACAGGAAGTGATCAGACTAGAGACTGAATGCCTGGGAACTTCACAACAAAACAGTAATGGGAGTCATTAGAACAGAAACTGAGCTATTCTGCCAAGAGAATAAAGGCTCAGTAGCTACACATGGAACACTCTGGGAGGCCTACAAGACAGTGCTTCGGGGTGGAGTGCATAATGCCATAGCGCATAAGCGCAGGGAAGAAACCCACCAAATAGAAACCCTAGAATATAAACTCTTGGAATTCGAGAGAAACATTACTTGGGATACAAAGGCTGTCCTGCTATAACAGCCAGTAGTCACGCTTAGAGAGATCCGTGCTCTAACCGAACGAGAGGTGAAAACCGAAATTCAGAATACATAACATAGACTCTACAAGACAGGAGACAGAGCAGGAAGACACCTAGCCTGGTTGGGCAGAACCAAAAGAGAGATGAGCTGGGTAACCCAGATACACGAAACGGATGAACGACGCACGTCCGCACACTCCATAGTGGGTGCTTTTGCACACTACTACACGGAGCTGTTAGAGGCTAGACCACTGGCAGACGAAATGCAAAATAATAGATTTTCTTAGCAATATAGTCCTCCCCTGCGGCAGGACCATAAGGAAGCCTTAGAGGCAGATATTACCCTAAGGTGCAAGATGTTATAAATAAACAAAAATCGGGGAAAACTCCGGTGCCAAACAGGGTGCCAGTGGGATTTTGTTTAGCAAAATGTTAGCCTGGTAACCACTCACTTACTTAATAAGTTCCAGGCAGCATTGGAAGAGGGGGAGTTGCCACCGGATTTATGTCAAGCCTCAGCGTTGTTTATACCAAAGCCAGGTAAACCCCAGAGCGCTGCGACTCCTACCTCCCAATATCATTACCAAACACTGAAACCAAGATTTTGGCCTCCATTTTAGCGTCACGACTGTTGACCGTTATCACATCATTGGTATACAGTGACCAATCAGGCTTTATGCCTGCACATGCCACGTGCCTCAATCTCCGCCGACTTGCCAACTGGATGGACACAGTGAAGGACAGACCTATCCTGTATATCCCTCTGTCTATAGATGTGAAAAAGACCTTTGACAGATGTTCATTGGCTGTTCATGAGACAAGTCCTAGTAAAATTTGGATTTGTTCAAGGATTCATGGCTTCGGTTGAACTATTGTATACTAACCAAAGGGCAAGGATAAAGGTCAATGTAGTACGGTCAGCTGGCTTCCCCATTCTGAGGGGAAACTGACAAGGCTGCCTCTTGTCACCCCTGTTCTTTTCATTGGTCTTGAAGCCGTTGCCATGCCGGGTCAGGTTCCACTTAGAATTGAGGGGTGTCCGGGATATCGGAGGCTACTTGTTGATGGATGGATTTCTCTATATGCTGATGAGATTGTGGTCTACATGACTAACCCAGATGCTACGCTTCCCCTGATACTACTGATAGAGCGCGGGCTCACCTGCTCAACATACTCACCTGTGCCCATATATCTATGTATACAATATACAGGCAAACCTGCACTCAGTCAATTGGCGTTTTTACCATTTTGGATTTAATACTCTTATATCTTACCAATCCAAGTCACCGATCCCTATAGTGCTAAAGGATCAAGGGAGTTAGAGAGAAAATAGGTAGCAAATAAAAACATTTAGCATATCATGAATAACCGCACACTCGGGACAGATGTAAAGTCTTTATCTAGTACATTTTATAAAGTTTATAAACATGAACTCAAAATAGCTTCTTAATTCTATTTAGGCTAATGCAAATGTAAAACATAAAAATTGCAAATGATTTTGGAGAGAAAATGTTGTTTATACATTTAGACAGAGGGTGGGTAAGACAAAAGGGAAATAATACAAAGAGAAACCAACACTTTATAGTTACCTATTTTGGTGTGATGACCAACCCTGGTCACGGATTAAGCCAAAGAATAAGAATCCCAAAGTACAGGTGCGAGCAGGTAAGAATGGGTGCAAGCCAGAAATCAGAGCCAGAACAGGATATGGGCCAAATTAGATCAGGACAGGACCACCACAGGCTAAGACTTGCACCACAGTTAAAGTTCAAAACGCCAGAATTGTAAACCCTCTCTGCAGCTAACAGTCGAATCCCGATTGGGTTATCGAATTTTCTGACATAGTGCTCCGCCAGCAGCTCTGCTCAGGATCACCTATTGAATGTGTTGGGTCAGTGACAGGTCAGCTATTCGGACAAGTCGGAAAATCTAACTAACTAAGCCTACCCTAGTTATACTATATTTCAGGTGAGTGTACCATCCCCAAATGTTGCAAATGTGTGAATCCCACAATTTTATTGGACAAGAAAGAGGAGTAGCCATCACACCATATTTTCCTTGAAGCAACTTATCAATCATGTATTTAATTTTTTCCCTCTCATAACATTATCTACCCATGTTCTTTTTTCTTCCGTCCGGTAACAAAATGTATCAATAAAACATTTGATTCAATTCGGCTTCCCCTGTCAAAGCAAAAAGTTCCTTTTTCTCTGCCTTCCATATCCGTCTTGGCCATGATTCAAGGCTACAGCTTCTGTGACTTCAAGACTTGTCACGCAGGCACAGTTTCTCCTAAGATGGAGTTCAGCAAAGCATTTAGGCCCGTTTATTCATGGCATGTGAAAATAGAAAAGAAACAGTTTTAGAGTCACAGAATAAATGAATGCACTGTATACCACTTCTTTCTATTCTACTCCCATTATTTTATTTAAATTATTGTGTTAAATATTAAGGGAAAACGAACAGCTTAGCAAAGCAGCGATGCAAGCTTCTTGCACGTTAGGACACATAGCAGCCATTTTAGTTCTATTGCGCAGAAGTTTTCCCTCCAAGCATATCACGTGGGCATGACAGACGCATGTGCAGTAGAAAATACAGCGTAGCAGCAGCCATTTTAGTGCAAGCGGAATATTGTTAGTGAAAGCACATTGACAAGCTACCCCTAGATGCCTTAAATGTCGTATAATGCAATATTTATAAGACAAAACATGTTAGTTAGTACATTAATGTTATTTTCGAGAAGGTTGAGTAAGAGCAAGTCACTGTTCATGTGAAAACTTGCTCCATCACTACACCTGGTCAAATAATATAGCACCCATGTAGGATATAATATCAACTGGGGGACGTTGAGTCTTTACCCCATGGGAGGCTCCAAAGAAATACACTCTCTACCAGAGCAACTGAACATTACGAAAGAGTATATTTGCATCAAAATGTGATTGGTTGGAATCTCCCAATCTAATAATAACTTTTGGAATTCTTGTTTACTGTGTGATCTAGTTCCTACTACTAGCAAAGTGATAACACTGAAGAAACCAAGTAAGTACTGCCTCACCGTGTTAATAAGACTTGTAAGCATTATGGTACAGAATAATCTAGCACAAAATGTCTCTGATTGTCCTAAAGTATTTTAAAAACAAATTGTGCATTTCATAACAATTGTGCTTTTCATAACCTCTCTTGTATGTTTACAGATACCCCTGTGAGCCCAGTCAGATGATGTTAAGAGTACATTAGAAATTCCTACTTAAAATGATTGCATGTAAAGCATTACTCCAATACTTTTCAGGGTTTTTATCGTCAACTGCTGCTTTGTACCTTTTTTTGTGATAAAGCAAAAAAAATCCTACTCAGAGCATATGCTTTGAAAGTCAATACATCTTCCTTCTCCGCCTTTTGTTTTTTTCATTACCAGAAAAAGAATGAAAGGGGCAGATGCCTCTACCAAAACATCCTGACAGAATATTAAACTGACATGCTGTGCAGATGTGAGGTGGATATACTTTTTGAGAACTTCCTTCTAAGAGAAAAGCATGCAATGTCTTTCATAGATTTTGGTACACTCGATATGCCACAAATCTAATATGATGACTTGGACAAAACTGCAACATGTGTGAAGTTAGGGATTTTGAGAAACAAGGGCCTGCTTGATTTGTACTCTAATTTTGACTACTAGATGCTGGTTTTCTGACTATGATTGTACACTGGGTTCTGCTGACAAGGCCCAGGGAGTGTGCTCTGAATAAAAGTGCATGGTAATTAGGTATAACTACAATTCTTACTGACATCCTCTCTGTAAGTCCCCAGGAAGTGGTAGGGCATGTAGATCTAGAGGCCTAGTCGATGTAATGTACTTAGGAATGCATTACTGTTGCGCATGCTGACATTTTCGACACTGTTTTCAATCTAAAATTATATGCAAATATGACTATTCGATTAAAGGAAATAGCCAAGTTGCAAAATACCTTGGTTGTATATATGTCACATGTAAGGTCCCCTCTATGTTCCCCAGTGGTAACGTGCCATCTAACTATGAGGAAAGATATAATAGAAGAAGTTGTATGTGCACTGGGAAGGGAAAAAATGCCAATTTCATGTTTTTGCCAATGAGTCGCAGTGACTCCATAGGTTAACATAGGAAAATGTTATTATAGTGTAACTATTGAAAGAAAGGAGCTATAATGAAGCTTCAAAGTATTGAAATTTATTCTAACTTTCACAGAAAATACGTTATGGAATTCTTCTTTTCAGTAAGCCAAAATCCAGCCTTACAGGGGGTCTTTCCTGGTTTGCCAGTCTGAGCCAAACTGTGTTAATGAGTTGTGTAGAGGCTTGCATTCAGAAAAATTATTTCCTATGAGAGGAGAACTGGAAGCAGCAGAGGATTATGCAGGAAGGGTTGGACAGGCAAAACTAATCTTCAAAAATAAAAATGACAGCCTCACCCCTAAATCCTAAACCCCCAGTCAAATAGGAGCCTTACAAAATTGATTAGTAAGAGGGCTGGGAGGGGGGTGTTAGGAAACCTCAGTATCACAAGTGGGTTGGCTTAGCCAGATCCAACTGTTCTGGAGAGAGTTTCTCCATTTTGTATATTAGAAGAATAGTGATTTCTGGGTCAAAAATATGCCACACTTTAGAAGAAGTGATCATATGCCACCTCGTGGTACCCTGCATCACATTGGTAAGTGTGCCCCGCTGCTTTTAATCCCAGAACTGTGAATAAATATGGGAGTGTTCTCCAGTTACTCAAATCTGCTGCCTAAAAGAAAAAAGAAAAAAGGATGGGCTTGCTTGGACCCTGATCTGTACTCAAAGGATTGAATTCTGAAAAACTGCACCTGCTGCACATTCTGGTACTGCAGTACTCGTTCATTCATAGGTCTAGATGAGTTCTTAATAATAGTAGGTGAGGTGACACCCCTGCTGTAACCAGCAGCCAGGTGGTTGGGTGACTTCTGAATACAGCTGACCAATGTGTAAAGCGTATGCTGGATACCCAGTCGGGAATGTGCCTAGGGAACTGAACAGATACCTCATACTCAACTAAAACAAACACGTTCTGTAAGCAGCTCCTTCTATGACTGAAATGGAGGCAATTTGGATACTATTGGCCCTGGTTTAAAGTACTATATTTCATCATGATCAAATTGAAAATAACTATAGATTAGCAGGCTTTACCCTTGTAAAATCGATTTGCAGAAATTCCTCAGCCCTCTTATGAGAGGATGATTTGCATACCTTACACCTGGACTTTTGTCAAAAGGCCCACACCAGTATTTCTTTTCTGAGAGTTGTTTCACATCTCATCGAGAGGAAAGCCTAAGGGGGAAGGCAGCGGCTTGATAGGTTAATGCTAATTAGCTCACTGGAGTTTCAAGCATGCAAAGTGGAAGTTTTGACCCAGTACCTTTATTGTGTTTTTTTGTAAAATCCAACTTCACCAATTCAATGGATATTTACTGAATATCAAACACAGTGGTTGAATATACTCTGTACCTTATTGCAAATCAACGTCACCAAAAATGGTATTTCATTTTGTGTTTTTTCTTCTCGTAAAAATCACTGCAGTCCTAAACCATGGAACTAGCGTTTTGGGGATAGTCACTGTAGGATAATACCACTATTAAATTCTTATATCTTCCTCTTTTTAATTCTATTTGCTCTAACATGTAGTTAACAAGTCACACTTAGACTGAATTAATGTTTCAAAGCAGAGTTCCTGCCTGTCAATGAGGTATTCACATGGATGTTTAAAGCCAGCTGCAATCAGGCTACTCATGTAGGCCTGAAGCAATGTTTTTCTTGTCAGCCTAGTGAATAACAACATATGTGTTTCACTCCTCCTGTGATATTTAACTTTCATGTCACTGGTGTTTCCCGCACCATAAACTGTGCTCTTTCAGAGAAGCTAACAGTATTCAAACTTTATGAACTGAGATCCATTCAGCAGTGCTCCAGTGCGCAAAGTAAAAAAAGGACATAACAGTTAGCAATAATAGGGGTTACCACTAAAAAATGATGTATCTTCTAACAGTATGTTACAATTCTTTGTATAGCATAGAATTAACATTTAGTATGTGAGAAAAAAAGGACCAGTAGGAAGAGGCACAGTGAGTTTGTACAAGACTGTGAAGAAGACCTTGAGAGTTAAACTGTGTTGCCTCCTAATTGCCGCTTCTAAGTAGCCCTTGAATTGTCATTAGGTCATCCACTCAGCAATGTTCTTTTGTCCAAGTCTTTATCCATTGTTAAGATTCACACCACACTCTGCTGTGGTTGCTCACATTATGCTGTTTGCTATCCTCAAAACCTGTTCAATGATATCACCAAGTGCAAGATCGCAACTTCAAACCACAGCACTCCAGGCAATATCCATCATGTTCACTCATAACTTTTCTCTAATCCATAAATATCAGTAGACAGATACAATTGCATGGTGAGCAATATAAGGATGTATTAAAACCAGATCTGTGACTTGGGGTGAATGCTTTGCCAATGTGCAACATTTCGTCCATCATCTTGTGTGTTTTGCTGTTCGCCCTATGTGGGAAGGGAATGCCCAGACGTGGGTCCCTTGCTCACTACGCCACTGGAGTCAAGCTTTCCTGGCTGATGACGGCTGATAGCCAGAAACTGGTCCTAGGATGCTTTATTACGGTCCAGGGAAGACATGGCTTGGCAGTTCGGGCTGGACTGTTCCCATGAGGCACAGGCTAAAGGCAGATTTGCCAATGGCCATGTCTGAACTGGGGTGGCGTGGTGAGCAAAATAACGAAGGATTATACCCAGATCTTTGACTGGGGGTGAATGTTTTGCCAATGTGCAACATTCCGTAATCATCTTGTGTGTTTTTTCTGTTCGCCCTATGTGGGAAGCTTATGCCCAGACGTGTGTCCTGGGCTCACTATTCCACTGGAGTCAAGCTATCCTGGCTGATGACGGCTGATAGCCAGAAACCGGTCCTAGGATGCATGATTCCGGTCCAGGGATCACATAGCTTGGCAGTTCGGGCTGGACTGTTCCTGTGTTGGACAGGGTAAAGGCTGATTTGCCTATGGCCATTTCTGAACTGGGGTTGCGTGGTGAGAAAAATAACAATGGATTAAACCCAGGTCTGTGACTGGGGTGAATGTTTTGCCAATGTGCAACATTCCATCATCTTGTGTGTTTTACAATATAATCTACAACATTCCTCCCACTCAAATAAACTTTGATATTTCCAGTTAACCAACATTTCATTGTACCTTGAATAAGATGATTGTAGCTCTGATTTACTACTTAGCATACAACTTAGAGGAACGATAATTTAATTGTCGATGTCCTTCACTCAAGTAGTCCACTTTCACCCAAACCACAATCTTTCCACCTTTGTCATTTTTCAAACTTTCCATTGCTCTTAAATGTTCATCTGTTAAATTTCTCTTTGCTCTCCCATTTGTTTTATATCTCATTTTTTTTCAGGTCCGAAACCTCACTTTTCTCAAACACTTCCATTGCACTATGTATGCTTGGTATAAATGTAAATTTGGGTTTAAAGTTACTGAAACCCAATGCATCTACAGGTATTTGTAATGTATCCAAATGTATTAATGGATCCTCATGAAGTACTATGCTCTCATCCCGCTCTGCCATTGTATGTAATAACTCTATATCAGAAATGCATAACTGATTAGGCCTTCGCTCACTCTTGGACAAAGCATGGATGAGGAATCACTTTTTCAATTGAAGTTTTCTCAAAGAACAGAAAATGTCAACTCTAGTCTTAACATTGTATAATTGTCTGTAAGGACAGAAAGATAGGCCTAGGGATAACAATTTAATATCTGTAGGTGACAACTTAAGTTCTGACAAATAGACCACCGTCATCTTGTTCCTCTCTTGGCTCTTGTTGACATTGCAACTGGTTTGCTGTTTTCTCCTCTTTCTTCTTGAGCTTGTTTGTTTGTTCCTCTGGTTCCTCCTGTCCCTCTTGTTTTCCCTCTTGTGCCTCATCCTCTGCCACGCCGAAAATCCTGCTCTCTTGGTTGTTGATTTTGCTCAGCTTTTGTCATCATCTGGAATTGTTTCAGGAAGTTTCTTTTTCCCACATTACTCATTGGGACATTCTGTGCTAAAGTTTCAGCTGACACTTCAGATACATTACTGTATGAGACATCACTTTCCTCTGTTGTTTCCCCCTTTGTTCTGATCTTATCATCAGTGCTATTCTGTACTTCTTTTTCAGCAAACAGATGATCATATTTTCTATGGAACATTAGTGTTCTTCCCGATTGATGATATTTAACATTTCTAATGATGTTCCTCTGTTTTTTATTGGTGATTTCCTCTTCCAGCTTTGCTAGCTTTACTGGTATCATGGTATTGAACTCCTCCAACGTTATATCAGAGATCAGTTTTAATAATTAATCAGCTGTTTTATCACTTTTGGCAAAAATCTGTATACAATCTTTCAGGGCATACTTAATCAGTATCCTCATCATCACAATTGAGCATTCTTTAGAAATCCCAGATCATTCCTCTAACATCTCTGGGTCCGGGTTTTCATAAGTTGGAATGGTGTAAATGCGGAGTCCCCTTGGATCCTGGGCAACTTCTATATATTTTTGTAATGACTCTGCCTCCCAGCATTTTGACAGTTCTTTTTTTGTGCAGTTCTTCCAATTTATCATATAGCATCTGTATTTGTACTTCATTATTGATGAATACATGTTCCTGACTTGTTTGACCCACTTTGACAAATTCATATGCTGCAAGGGTGAAAAATAGCCAATTTAAAACCTCCTTTCTCTTTGCTTTTAGTAAAGAGGCCATGCTGAGCTTTATTCAAATTCCTGAATAACAATGTTTTCAACACTTCCCTGTGCCAGACGACAGACTTGTTAGTTCACAGTCATCTTGCTTTGCTCCATGTTTTCCTTCACAGCTTGGAATCCAAACTTAGCCACCGAGCCTGCACCTCCCCTGCCTGCGAGGGTCACCTCCGTACCCCTCCCCGCCAGTTTCACATGCCTACTCATAATGCCTCAATGGATCTTTGTTGGCCGCTCTGCATAATCACTGTGGCACAAATACGATATTAAGCACTGTCACCCTGTGCTGCATAGAGATAGAGGCTCTCTTTCTAATTTAGTTACATACCTATATATGTATTCTAACACACTGGTAGCTCAGTAAGCCACACTCGAGACAACATTTAATAATAAATATGGGCATGCTCCATTGGCCAGTACAAAAAGCAGCTTTCCCCTCGTCGCCTGACGCATTTCAGGTAATTCTCTTTCACCAAGGCTTATGGGCAAAGATCACGCTGTGGTGACCAACCACTCCCTTTTAAATGTCACACCCCTTATTTGCAGTAAAATTACTTTATGGGAGATGTAGTGCTCCAACTTTCGCTCCAGTACATGGCGAGCTTATGACTGCTGTGGATTTAGCCCAACATGAGCCCTAGCCTCCAATCAAGTCTTCATTCTTAGAACTCTGCTTCACATTCAGAACAGTGTATCCATTCCGTGGCCCTCTTGTCATTCTGGGGTGGTGCCTGCTCGGCGGTTTGAGCCTCCGCAATTTAAATTCCAACACAGTGGTAGCTCAGTAAGCTGCATTCGAGAAAACGTTCAAGGTTACCAGTCTTTAATAATGAATATATGGAAATGCACCGTTGGCCAGTACAATAAGAAGCTTTCCCCTATTTGCCTGACGCATTTCAGGTAATTCCCTTTCTCAAAAGCTTATGGGCAAGGATCGCGCTGTGGTGAGCAACCACTTCCTTTTTAATGTCAAGCCCCTTATTTGCGGTAAAATTGCTTTATGGGAGATGTAGTGCTCCAACAATCATGCCAGTATATGGCGCTCTTATGACTACCGTGGATATAGCCCAACATGATCCCTAGCTTCCATTCAAGTCCGCATTCTTAGAATGCTGCCCCACATTCGGAACCTGAAACGCGTCAGGCGAAAAGGGGAAAGCTGCTTATTGTACTTGCCAAAGGAGCAAATCTATATTTATTATTAAAGGCTGGTAATCTTGAACGATGTCTCAAGTGTGGCTTACTGAGCTACCAGTGTGTTGGAACCTATAAATATAGATATGTATCTAGAACTATATTTGTAAATGTATGTCTTTAACTATGTATACATATTTCAGCAATTACCACCCTCCATTTATGAATATGTCAAATTGCATATGATATATGCTTTGCAAAGATCTCTGTTTTTGTCAGGCAGAATGAAACACAGACCAAAGATTTTCCAAGAACTTGTAACAATCTTATAGTGCCAATTACTCTATGAACAATGCCACATTATTTTCATGTTAGTACTAGCATTGTTCATTGCAGTATCATCGATTCTGATCTTCACATTATGCAGTTTATAGCCTTCTGTTCTTTTCTATAGAGGCCAAAACTACATCCTAGATTGTGCTCAGAATATCTAGGAAAATATTCAAATTTTTGCATCAAAATGTAATTGCTTGAAATTTCCAGATCTAATAATAACTTTTGGATTTCCTCTTTACCGTGTGATCTAGTTCCTACTACTAGCAAAGTGATAACACTGAAGAAACCAAGTAAGTACTGCATCACCATGTAAATAAGACTTGAAAGCATTATGATACAGAATGAAAAAGAATAAAATAGTACAAAATGTCTCTGATTGTCCTAAGGTATTTTAAAAACTATCATTTCACAATTGTGCTTTTCATCACCTCTCTTGTATGGTTACAGATACCTCGGTGGGCCCACAGTCAGATGATGTTAAGAGTACATTAGAAATTCCTACTTAAAATTATTGCATGTAGAGCATTCCTCTAATACTTTTCAGAGTTTATATCGTCAACTGCTGCTTTGTACCTTTTTGTGATAAAGCACCAAAACATCCTTACTCTGAGCATGTGCTTTAAAAAAATACATCTTCCCTCTCTGCCCTTTGTTTGTTTCATTACCTCAAAAAGAATGAAAGGGCAGATACCTCTACCATAACAGTCCTGATAGAACTTTAAACCGACATGCTAGGGGAAAGGGGAAGGAGCCCCGTGGTCTAACGACAAACAACGCACTCTGAAACAACAGCTTCGCCAAGGGGAAAGAGCCTGGCGAAAAGAAATATGACCCTTCCACTCTCTCACACTATCTTGAAGTCTTTTCAGCATACAAACACGCAATACAGACTGAAAAGTCGGTTTACTATGAAAACAAGATTGTGTCTGCCCCCAACACGCAGAAAGAAACGTTTAAAGTTCTAAAAGAACTCCGACAGGTCAAAGAACAGAAACCTGCCTTTAACAAGGAGGATTGTGAGAAGTTCCGAACCTTCTTCACCTCCAAATTGGAGGACTTCTTGACTACCATCGAGAATACCTCTAAGCTAACATGCTCACTAAACCCAGTCCCCTCTGGCCATTCCCTAGAACTTTCCCTTACGTCCTTCCCTCTGCTCACACATGAGGCCTTGGGGCCACTCTTCGGACGTGTGAAGTCAGGTTCCCCAGCTGACCCCTGCCCACTCAGGATCTACATGATGGCCCTCCCCGAAATTGAAAGCGAGACTCTTTCACTCCTGAACACGTCTCTGGAAACAGGAGTGGTCCTGAGCGAATTTAAGGAGGCGCGCGTGATCCCCCTTTTGAAAAAACCTGGGGCCGACACTAAAAATGTGAAAAATGTCCTGCCCATATCCCAGCTCCCGTTCCTCACCAAAGTCCTTGAACAACATGTGCTTGCCTCCCCTGCGCACCATCTAGAGGCCAACGAACTCCTGCAATTTAACCAGGCGGGCTTCCGACCCCATCACAGCACCGAACTAGTGATGTTGGCAGTCCTAGATGACCTGAGACTGAGAGCTGATTCGAAGGACCCCTGCGCCCTGATTTTGTTAGACCTATCTGCGGCCTTTGATACCGTGAATCACGAGTTACTTCTGTTGCGGATG
Organism: Lissotriton helveticus; assembly: GCF_964261635.1. Taxonomy (NCBI): domain Eukaryota; kingdom Metazoa; phylum Chordata; class Amphibia; order Caudata; family Salamandridae; genus Lissotriton; species Lissotriton helveticus. The sequence continues at coordinate 119,040,940 of NC_136063.1, read as the reverse complement.
TCCGATTTCGGGGTGCAGGGCATTGCAATGACATAGCTCACATCCTTCCTAAAAGATTGCTCTCAGAGAGTGCAGTTGGGGGAAGCAGTATCCAGGTCAGGTACTCTCCCATGCGGAGTCCCTCAGGGATCCGCACTGTCCCCCCTTTTATTTAATGCTTACCTTCAGCCATTGATAGCTGCGCTCAATCAGTTGGAGTGCCAGATATACAGCTACGCAGACGACACTCAAATTATCATCCGGATAGACAACTCCCTACCAGAGCACCAGAAAGTACAGAACATCCTAAAATTCACAATAAACTGGATGTCGGCCAACTATCTGAAGATCAATCCGGATAAGACGGAGGTGCTGGCAGTCACTAATGACGCCAACCCTTGGAACTGTCTCTTTTGGGCACCCGAGTTGGGCAAATACCCTGAGCCAGCTATAGCAGTCAAAAGCCTGGGAATAAAAATTGACAACAAACTATCACTGGCTCCTCAGGTATCCTCCACAGTCGGGGTCTGTTCCAACATAATCAGGCAGCTGTGAAAACTGGCCCAGCTACTCACCTTTGAGACCCTCCAACGAGTGGTAGTAGCACTCATCCTATCCCGCCTGGATTACGGCAACTCGCTTTACCTAGGACTCCCAGACTACCAACTGGCTAGACTCCAGACTACCATGAACGATGCGGCTCGGCTTGTGTTCAAAGTCCCACGCCGCACTCATGCCTCCCCCCTTCTACGCCAGCTACACTGGCTCCCCATCAGACAGAGGATCAAGTTCAAGGGTTTGTGCATTGCACACAAAGCCACCTATGGCAATGCACCAACTTACATAAAGAATAGCCTTACGAACTACGCCCCAACCAGAGCACTTCGATCCTCGGAAGCCAGGATGCTAGTCTGTCCCCGTACCCGCCTGTCCTCCATGGGAGGCAGAACTTTCTCGTCTATCATTCCACAGATCTGGAATAGACTGCCTGACAACCTCCGTAAGGAACACTTCCTGTTACCCTTTAGGAATCATCTCAAAACCCTCCTGTTTAAAGAAGCTTGGGGCACGCAGTAAAGTACCGCTTCCCCACCCTCAACACTAGCAGGCCCCTCTATCAAAGCGCTTAGAGACCGTTGGTGATAACGCGCTATACAAATATAAACTACAAATTACAAATTACATGCTGTGCAGGTGTAAAGGCCAACTACTTTTTGAGAACTTCCTTCTAAGACAATAGCATGCAATATCTTTTATAGATTTTGACACACTACGTAAGCCACAAATCTAATATGATGACTCGCATAAAACTGTAACCTGTGTGAATTTAGAGATTGTGAGAAAAAATGACCTGATAGATTTTTGCTCCCATTTTGACTACTAGATGCTGGTTTTCTGACTCTGCATTGAGCCCTGGGCTCTGCTGACCAGGCCCAGGGACTGTGCTCAAATTAAAAGTGCCTGGTAATTAGGTATACCTACAATTCTTTCTGACATCCTCTCTGTAACTACCCAGGATGTGGTAGGGAATATAGTTCTAGAGGCCTAGTCAATTTAATGTACTTAGGGTGTATTACTGTTGTGCCTGCTGTCATTTTTGAGGCTGCTTTTAATCTTAAATTATAGGGAAATGTGACTAATTAAATATAGGTTCTTACAAAGTTTCAAAATACCTTGGTTTTTTTACATAAGTCACACGTAAGGTCTCCCCTAGGTGACCTTACGTGTTACGTAGAGTGCCTTGTAACTATCAGTTTGTATATGTTTACTTCTCAAAGATGGTCGCTGTTGTCATTTCTATTCCATTCACCCCATCGAAAATGGGGACCATCTTTTTCTATTCACAGTCACATTTCTATTTTCACTTGTCACCGAACGCGAGTACATATAAGAGTTCAATATTAATCCCGTACCATTGGTTGGAATGCTGGTTATGCAGTTAGTTTCAAGAATAGATCTACCTTTGGAAAAGTGTACCTAAAAAAAAATTGTTCCAATCTGCTAGGGTGGAAACACCAAACAGATTTAGTGATCAAGCTGGATCCCAATGCCCTTGAACCTGTCTATCTTGTAGACAAATCAGTGATTGGTAGAGACTTATGTGAGAAGTTCCCTGAAGTTTTTTTCAGACAAATAATGCTTACTTAAAGGTTACCTCTACAAGATTAAACTGAAAGAACAGTACATGCCTGTAGTACATAAAGCCATGTCTGTTCCACTGTTTTTACGGGATGCTCTGGAAAAGGAGTAGAACAAGTTGCAGACCAATGGAATCATCAGAAGATTGAGAACTCTGAATGGCTTGCTCCCATGGTTGTAGCAACCAAGGAAGGGGGTAGGAGAATCAGGTTGTGTTTCGATCTAAACGCTAATATTTGGGTGAACAGGCACCCCCTCCCTAATATCAATGAAATGCTCAGCATCATACAAGGATTGCAGTACTTTAGTGTCCTGCATCTCTCATTGGCTCACCACCAGGTCGCTTTCAATCCCGTTTCCAAAGCTCCTACTTCTTTCATAACCCCATTTGGTGCCTATCACTTTCATCAAATTCTGATTGGCATCTGCTGCTTCAGTGTTCCAGAGTGTTATACAATACATATTGCAGGGCACTGGCAATGTATTATGCTTTCAGAACGACATCCTAATCTATGGCGAGTCAATAGAGAAGCACAACAAAGTCCTTGAAGATGTTCCGAGACAACTGAGCAAAGCTAGCTTTACCACACAGAAAGATAAATGCAAAATTGGGGTGGAATCAGTCGCGTATCTTGGTCACACTATTACAGGGGAAGGAATAAGTCCCAAAAACTAGTCTTGTGGATTTAGACAAATTAGCACCAGCAGCTTCCAATAAGGAAGAGCTCAAGTCCTTCCTAAGCCTGGTGGAATGTCTAAATATGCCAAAAACGTTGCCAAACATGTACATTCGCTTAGGACCTTGTTAAAGAAGGGTATCCCTTTTTAATGGAGTGCAGAATTTCAAAATGAGTTCTCACATATCAAGCAAGCCATCACGGAAGCACCTATTTTGAGTATGTTTATTCCCAATGCTAAGACCTCCTTAATCACAGATGCTAGCATGAAGAGATTAGGTTTCTCACTCACCCAAGCTGTTGAAGGGAAAGAAAAAGTAACAGCTTTTGCATCAAGAACACCTAAGGATCCTGAGCGTAACTACTCCACTATAGAAAAGATAATAATTTTAAATTAATTCTATGGAGAGTCCCATTTACCATAAGAACTGATCATAAACCTCTACTGTCCATGTTCTGCACTAAATGCAGCAAGAAGGCCACCCCCTACATCTCTAAGTAGGTGTTGGGTCTACAAGGTTTTATCTACAACATGATATACGTAGCAGGCGATAGGAACCAGGTTGTAGAATGTCCTCTGATTAGGCAATTCACTCCATAGACATTCCAGTTATCAGTAAAGATAAATGCTAGAAATGTGCACAGGACGACAACACCCTATCGTCCCTTAAGGTCATCATTAGTAAGGGGTGGCCTTAGAATCTCAAGAAAGGTCCTGAGGACCTTAGAACTTTCTGGATTGTAAAGGATGACCTGTTCATCATTGATAACCACAAACACAGGTGCAACAAGATGATATCACTCGAAGGCATGTACGAGCCCATTGAAGATACATTTTCCATAGAAGGAATTCCTAACACTTCAGTTACTGACAGTGGGGCTCAATTTACTTCTGATGAAATTAAACAGTTTTTGGGAACTTTGTCCATCACTCACTTAAAATCCCCTCTTTATTGTATAAAGGCAAATGGGTTGGTGGAAAGAGCAAACAGGATGAAAACAGATACCACTCAGTTGGCTTTTGTCTCCAAGGAACCTGTTCATGATGCTGTAAAGATGATGCTAAGGTCATACCATACTACTCCCAATAGTGTTTCAGGGGTATCTCCTTTTGTATCTCTCAAGGGAAGAAATCCAGTTTCCAAACTGACCCCAAACTGGCTCACTGGTAAATGTCCTCTTTGGGTAGACCGAAAGAGAGTCTTAGACAAAGTAAAGAATCATCAAGCAAACAAAAAATCCAGGTATGACCAAAAATGGGGAACGAGCAACAGAGAGTGGCACAAAGGTCTGTGGGTTGTTATCAAGAGACCTAAAGTTACTGCTTTCTCTAAACTCTTTGAGAATCAAACGTGTTAATAACAACTTTGTGGTATTGGAAGATGGCAGTACTTGGAGCACAGACTATGTTGCAAGATGTTCCAAACTGTGCATCCTCGAGTTTGTCAAGTACGAAAGAGCAGGCACATTTACCCCCAGCTCCAAAGAATCCAAGAATGTCAGGATTCGTTGTCCTACTAGTTGGCAAACTGATTATGAAATGTAACTTATTTTATTTCAGCATTAAGTATCAGTGATACTTCTGTTGCTAACCTTATTTTATTCTTATCTTTCTTTTCTACTTTCACTTCCTTTTGCAAGGGGGATGTGTTGTAAAATGATGCTATATTACCATACTCACTTTTGCTCTTCCACCCTTCTTTCCCTTCCCCATCTCTCCCTACCATTCTATCCAACTTGGTACTTACCCTTCCATGGAATCTTCATGTGAAGCTCACAGTAGAATGTTCCATGAGCTCCAAAAATCAGTTGGTGCTGGAGAATCTTGGTCTTTTAAACATAGTTCTCCTATTCTCTGGAGTCATCACTACTCAACAAATATACCGTAGGGACAACATGATTGACCTGCTATAGGGTGTGGATGACAGACTGATACAATATTGTGGCACTAAGGGAGATAAGTGAGCATTAAATGGACACCCTAGACTGGAGTGCTAGTCTTCTTGGGGCTACCTGGACTTGACCACACGCCCCCTAAAAGTTCCAGAAATGAACAGACACTGTAAGCACGGTCCCAAGAGTGGCAGCAAATAGATCCTGGGTGCCGACCTACATCACAGGCTGAAAGGAAAGTAGAGGACTGTACCCTGTTACTTAAGCAGCACGGTGACCTCTAATATCATGGCTTTCAAATATATCACATTTGCCACTTGGATGCCCCCCCAGCAAAGAAATACAGAACTAACTGAAAGCCTCCTTGAGGATTTACCCCTTTCATTTCAATCTTTATTCGGTTTAAAAAACCTTGTAAGATACAAACATACAATCATAATACATCATGTTACAATATAAACACATCATAATACATAATGAAACAATAGCAGCGGGTAAAATATCAACACATTTCCTTTGCATAAAATACCTAAAATTCAGTTCATTTTCCAAACCATCCATTTAATTGACTAGATCGTGGTTGGCCCCTCTAGTATACAGAACACTAAATATTCAAATTTAATAAAAAAATAATTTAACTGTTTTGTTAAAAAGGAGAATACACATCAGGACAATAAGCAACAACATTTAGCAGCTGACCAATAACGTAAAAACATGGTAAAGTAGCCTATTCCATTAGGTTTTTAAGTTTTTAGGTTTTTCATCCTCCTAATCAAGGCTACACATAGGAGAAAACGACTTAGGCTGAACACAATCGTTTGTGCAGTGTCACCCTTAAAAATTCTAAGTCCAACCTTAATTTGTCTGAAGCCTAGCCTTTTACAGATTGGCTTGAGCCATTTTTTCCTGGCTCTTAGGTAAGCTGGGCATATAAATAAAACATGGGACTCATCCTCTTTCAACCTCATCTCGCATAGCTCACATATATCAGAGCCAGCGGCCCCGGCCAACCCCTTATTACAGGTCCAGCTGGTTGTCCTTTCTTTTAGTTGTAAGATACCATACCGGAACTTTAAATATAGGCTTTTGGCCAGTGGGGGATGAATTTCATCCATAAGGGGCTCTAAATACATAGTCATTTTAATTTCGAAAAATTTCGAAGTTAGGGTCCCTGTTCTGGGGTTTAGTAACACTGAGTCTCTGATATAATCCCAGTACCTTTGCTTCAAAATCTTTTTTGAACTATTCGTGAGGGAATCAGGATCAAACCAAAAGTCACTTAGCCCTAATTTTTCAAACCATTTCCTGACGTACTCTAACCATGGCAAATGCGTACTATTCCTTATGGCCAATATCTCTTTCAATGCTTCTCTATAATCTGTCAGCTCCTCAACGGACCATAAACGGATCCAATAAAGGAGCGGACGAAGAGAAGCGTAGTCATCTGTACGTCTAAAGTTAAGGTCCCATAATACTGGTGTCAGTGGTGTTGACCCTGGTATCCCTAGAAGTTGCCTAATAAAGGAGTTTTCCCTCACTCGAAAAGTATCCTTTGAGGCATAAGCCCAAAGGTCCGCACCATAAAGTGAGGATGATTGTACTTTATATTTAAATAATTCAATAGCTGGTGAGACTGCTTTAAAATGGCTATTCTTATGCCTCTTTAAAATCGGACACTGATTTTGGGTCAGCCTTAGTTTTGAGTTCTCCAATTGCGTCTTCCATGTGACGTGACTGTCTAAAATAATGCCCAGGTATTTAAAATTGGGGACCTCTTCAATAGGTTCATTATTTATCTTAAAGACCTTATTAAAACCTTTATGAGGGTTGATTGTCATAACTTTTGTTTTAGAGGAATTAATTTCTAATCCCTTGTCATGACAATACAAACTAAAAGTATTTAGAAGGTTTTGGAGTCCCCTAGATGTCTGAGAAATTAAAATCGTGTCGTCTGCAAACAACAGTGCCGGAACGGCTTGCCCGCTCAATTTGGGAGAGTCATGCTCGCAGCCCAAGAGAGTTTCGGGGATGTCATTAACGTACAAGGAGAATAAGGTAGGTGCCATTACACACCCCTGCCTTACCCCTTTTGCTATTTTTATTTTCTCGCTAACTTCACCATTAGGTCCCCATCTAACTCGTGCATAATTATTCTCGTGAAGTCTAATTAAAATCTGAAGGATATTTGCAGGGACGCCCATCTTACTTAGTGTCTTCCATAGGGCTTCCCTTGGAACCATTTCAAAAGCTGCCTTCAAATCTACAAATGCCACGTATATATGGGAACTTCTTATAATCGTGTATTTCCAGACTAAACATAAAAATCTAAAAACCTGGTCTATAGTGCTTATCTTTGATCTAAAACCTGCCTGATATTTTGTAAAAATAAAGTGTTCTTCAATCCAAGAGGTAAGCCGACCAAGAACTTGTCGGGCAAAATTTTTTTGCAACACGTCAATTAGGCTGATAGGCCGATAATGTGAAGGATTTGACCTATCCCCCTTTTTGAACAGTGTTACAATCTCCGCCCCCTTCCAGGTTTCTGGAACAGGAGCTCCACAAACAATTTCATTGGATAGTAAATTGATGTAGGGAGCCCAAATATAATTTTCGTGTTTCCAAAGATCACCTGGTATTTTATCAGGGCCTGGGGCTTTCCCTGACTTAACTGCCTTGATTGCTAAGATTGTTTCTGACAAAGAAAAGACAAGAGGTGTGTCATGGGCTACAAGGGGAGCCTGTGAACTATCCCAACTTTCAGTCTCACTTTGACCTTCACAAGAATAAAGCAAAGTAAAATGCTCAACCCATATTTTCTCCTCTAGAAATTTATCTTTACATTCCGTAGCCCCCCTGGTGCCTCTAGCAATGAGGCTCCAGAAGGAAGTCTGGTCTCTGCACTTGCATGCATCCAGCAGATCTGACCAAACCCTTTCATCCCACTCTTTTTTAGCCATTTGCAAGGTTCTTTTATACTGAGCTCTCTTAGTTCTCACAATATTCGCTGAATCCCCCCTAACCGCTGTGATTAGATCTGTTTTAGCTTTCCGGCATTTCTGGTTATACCAAGTAATCCCGGCTTGTTTATTTTTCCGGACGTTTTGTGATCTCTTTACCGCCCTGCTCAAGATCTCACCAAGTTGGTTAATTAGATATTTATGGGATTTTACCAAAAGCGGACTTTGGATGGCAATACTGTTCCCTAAGAGGGCAGACATGTGCCTCACAAATACGTTGTAGATTTGACGAATAATTTTTGTATTGTCTAATACCACTGGCCACTTCAGGGATCTACGGTTGTTTGCCACTAGAGGGTCCTGTGGCAAGGATACTGTGCTACTAACACTTTTATCAAGGGTTATAAAAATCTGGGTCTGTACAGATAGAATCAGGGGATAATGATCACTCTCTGTACGATCATCCACCATTAAATCGATGGTCATAGGCCATAGATTTAAAGAAACCAACAAATAATCTAAGTGGCTGTAGGTCACCCCTCTAGTAAATGTTGGTTTACTGGGCGAGTCTGATGGCAACCGCCCATTACAGGCACGTAGGCCTGATTCTAGAGTTAAGTTCAATAGTTGTAAGGCACTCACTGTACAGGGTGCTTTATAATTTGTATCAACTAAAGGAATATTGTTGGCACCGTCCTCATCCTTATAGATGTCTTCTAAACCTATGATAGGTTCAAAACCTCTGTTGAAGTCACCTCCTATAATTATTTTTGCATTTTGATCAAACCCTGTCACAATATTACTCAAGTGGGTTACAACTGATGATTCTGTGCATGATCGATGTGGTCTACTATAGATGTTGATCACGTAAATGCTGCAGCCCATAGTATTTTTTAACTCAAGTAATAATAGGTCAGGGTTATTTGTATCAATTTGCTTGAAGGACAGGCCTCTTGTAATTTTTACCCAAATTGTTAGGCCGCCAGAAGGTCTTCCCCCATTTGTATTTACTGCGGGGATGAAGAAGGATCTATAGTAAACCTTAAAGAAGTTCTCAAGCCCCCAGGTTTCCTGAAACATAATTAAGTCCCCACTAGCCAGGTAATCATGCCAGGCCGGATCTGAAAGATTCTTTTTCAGACCTGCAATATTCCAACAAATGATTTTTGTTAATTCCAAAGCCCCTGGTTCCTTTGTTACCAGTTGCGGAGTCATTGATCCATTGACATCTAGATGTGGTGTTCGCACCATTGTGTCTACGGAATGCATTAACTGTTGAGGGTTTTCGGCGAGTGCTATTTGTTTTGGTGCAACTACGGGGGGCAAACCAGAATGTATATGATTTGCACCACATGACTTTGTCAAAGCCCCTCCATCAAGTCAATCGCAATCGGATAAACCAGCTAGAGCGTCAAACCTATTTGAGGTACTAACTCCCCAATTGTAAGATGGAGCCCCAAAACCCCAACCATTTGTAGGTACATTCCATCTAGGTGTAGGTGTGGTAGGAAACGGTGGATTCAGGTAAGTAACCGGCCATCCTCCATTATAATTACCATTACCTACACATGCTGGGGTGTTAGGGTGCAATAAACGCTGCTGCATACCTGGCCATCCTCCATTGTAACCAACAGTACCTAAAATCCCACAGTTGTTTGGTGGTATACCAAGCCCTCGTCTACCCATTAAATTAAAATTTTGTCCTGGGGTAATGTGACGGGGAATATTGTGTTGGTTGACTTGCCATGGGCCAGTCCTATCTTTGGAGACATGGTTTGTATCACACATTGTAGGTCCCCCACCCCATCCATTTTCTCTCGCTATCCAAGCTGGCTTCAGGGGCTTATGGTTGTTGGCTTTTTGCGAATCATTATAAAAGAATTCCAATGTGAGGGGGATTATGGAACTACTTCTTCTTTGTGGTGGTAGTATGTTGGATAGAATATCAGGAAGAGCAGATGGAGTTGCGAAAGTTAATATCACACAGTCGCCCTTCCATTTCTTTTGTTTATTCCCTATCCATCCAACCCTCCTTGCCATTTTAATTTCGTCGGCCAGCCGTTGTTCCCCCCCCTGGGCTATCCGCAGATTATTTGACAGCCAATATAATGCCTTGCTTGTTAGCGACGAAGCTGACTCAATTTGACCCGGTGATAGGATAGGTGTATTAGCTAACACTAACACTAGTGGTGATGCTTCAACTACAAATTGTGTAGAGTTATCTTCTATCGCCGGGGGCACTATGTCATGTGATGGCTCAACTAATTGAACAAGGGGGGCTTCTAATGGCAAGTCATGAACAATATGGCCGGTTTGTGGGCATTCTGAAAGTGTTGGCCCTGGTGGCGTAATATCTGATGTTGACCCAGATTCATTATCTTCCCTTGAGCAATCATGGCCGTTATTAACATTACTTAAAACATTTCCTATGGCATCTGTTAATACATTTTGAGTACCTCCCAATTTCTTTATCTCTGCAGAAAGTTTATCAATCTTGTTAATAAGTGGTTTGATAATTGTCTGAATTTTAATTTCTAACAGCTCCGCTATTCGTGACATTAAGTCCTCATCCAGTCTTTCCCTCGAATTGTTCTCCTCATTATTCTGATGGGTACTTTTTGGATTTTGCAGTGGTATAGCCTTGCTCTTTCCTGAACGTGGCCCTCCACGTTTGTTTTGTAATCTGCGACAGGCTCTAACTGCCCTTGCAGACTGCTTTGCAGGTACTTCATCCACCACTTCCTCTTTTTCATCATTGTCTACAACCTCGATGACAAACTGTGCATCTAACTCGTTGTCAGCATGATGTTCAATATCCGTCACATTCGTTGTACTGATGTCAATATTAACATTTGATGAAGGAGCTGTTTCAAGAACATCACTATTAAAATCTAATAGCAAGGACTCGTTTGATTGTGAGGAAGTAGGTGGGCTCAGAGAATGGAGAACAGGTGACTGGGACAAACCCAATGATTGTCTGCGCTTGCTGTTTATCTGAGTAACCACTTGAACAAGATAGTTCTCCATAGTATTCTTAGGTGTTTCAGATACCAAACGATGATTTTTTTTTGGCATTATTATGCAAGATGTGTGATAGTCTTACACTCACAACCCAATAAAACAACAAGGTATTAGTTTCAATATTTTAAAACAAAAGTCTTACGTCAATGCCTTGTGCAGGTCTCCAGTTGACTTATTTCCTGGTTCGTAGAGATGTTTTATCTGCTGTCCGCTTAGCAGAAATAGCCGGTCAACGAAAAGGCTCTTACACCCCCACTGACTATAGAGTCACAGGAAATACTCCCTAGAGCACAAGGATAGATTTTAGAGGGATGGCCTAGCCTGGCCTCCTAGTGCCGATGAGGGCCGTAGAGGGCCCGCCCTTTGCCCGGGCTTAGCCCCGGGCGTCCCGCTCGCGTCCCGCGTAGCTGGTTCTAGCGCTGTTTATGAGCGCCTCCTGGCGCGACGTCACAATTGCGCGCCGCCGCGATGCCTGCCGGGATCTGTGGTCCCGGAGCGGCGGCGCGATTCTGGCAGCAAATGACTCTTGGCCCCGGTGGCGGCGTCCTCCCAGCAAGGGAGCCTCGAGGAATGGTGACTCTTGGCCCCGGTGGCGGCGTCCTCCCAGCAAGGGAGCCTCGAGGGATGGTGACTCTTGGCCCCGGTGGCGGCGTCCTCCCAGCAAGGGAGCCATAGAGGTATGTGACTCTCAGCTCCAGTGGCGGCGTTAGAAAGTGGCCAGTAATCTCCAGCGTTTTCCCCCCTCTCCGCCGGTTCTAGCGCTGTTTATGAGCGCCTCCTGGCGCGACGTCACAATTGCGCGCCGCCGCGATGCCTGCCGGGATCTGTGGTCCCGGAGCGGCGGCGCGATTCTGGCAGCAAATGACTCTTGGCCCCGGTGGCGGCGTCCTCCCAGCAAGGGAGCCTCGAGGAATGGTGACTCTTGGCCCCGGTGGCGGTGTCCTCCCAGCAAGGGAGCCTCGAGGGATGGTGACTCTTGGCCCCGGTGGCGGCGTCCTCCCAGCAAGGGAGCCTTAGAGGTATGTGACTCTCAGCTCCGGTGGCGGCGTTAGAAAGTGGCCAGTAATCTCCAGAAAGGAAAATGGAGGACTGGTCCCTGTTACTTAAGCAGCACAGTGACCTCTAATATCATGGCTTTCAAATATATCACATTTGCCACTTGGATGCCCCCCAGCAAAGAAATACAGAACTAACTGAGAGCCTCCTTGAAGATTTACCCCTTTCAATTAACACAATGGCGAGACACAAGGAACCTAAAACCCTAAAGCAGGGCAAAATGGACAAGTATACTAAAGTGCTCCCAACACGGGGATAGTCTTCAGGTCTGCCAAATAACACAGCCACCCTCAGCAATTCATGCCTCCAGAGATGACATAGAGGGCAAAATTACAGAAATAAGATTGGAGGTCTCCCTTCTGATTCAACATATGCGCAATAAAGTGGAAAGGTTGACCAAAACAGAAACCTGCATCTCAGAAGTCGAATACTCAAAACATATACTGAATTCCAATGTCGAAGACTTGAAGGCCATTGTGAGAGAGGTAGCATGGAAAGCGGAGGATCCGGAAAATTGAGCCTGCAGAAACAACTACCGCTACATCGGATTCCCAGAGGGAAAGGGGGGCTCTGACCCAGTGGTGTTTGTGATGTCATGGTAATGCAACTCCCTCCCTGCAGCGAAGGTTTCATCCTGTTTTATCATCAAACAGGCAAAGAGGATGCCCAAGCAAGACTGCCAACTGGTGCCCCTCTGCTACTACTAATTTTGAAATTCTTAACCTACCAAGATCGAGACACAATACTTAGAGAGGCATGGCATAGAATTGAACTCAACCCTGCTAACACAAAGATAATGATTTTTCCCAACTTCTCTAGAAAAGTGCAGAAGATGAGGTACACATTCAACTCAGTGAAACTCAAGCTGAGAGCCATGCAGATCCAATACATGCTTCTTTTCCCAGCGAAGCTCAAGGTTATCTTCCAAGGCACCTCGTTATTTTTTTAAACCCTGGAAGAAGCATGGACCTGGGTAGAGGAGCGCCCCATGGTATGACTGAAAAATAGGACCAGCTTGTCACAATCCAACGACGCAACCCCGCAATGGGAGCCCAGAACCCTGAGAATAAGATAGAGATGCCTACTTAAATGAGGACACAAGACGATGTCAGGGTCTTACTCAAAGGAACCCTGTGCGTGCCCGGAACACTTGTCCCAAACTCAAGTCAAGGGAAGACACTGCAATCAGGGGAAAAAAAAACACACCGAACAATCGGATAAGAAATCCCTGGTGGACACGAACTGTGACCACCCACTCCACAAGAATATCGCTCGCATGGAAGATCAAGATGCGAAGACACAAAACATGGAGAGCACACTCTAACAGCAGGCTAAGTTGTCGAGAAAGGCTGAAACATGGGCAGGCCAAAGGAAGACAAACTGCAGAACTGCTACAGAATCCCCCAACACGATTTTGTTCAGTGCTTTCTGAGAGGAATACTTTATTGAAGCCTATTTCCTTCTGTGTTTTGGTTAGAATTTAGCGGGTTGGAGGTTAGGGGTTGTTACGCCAAGTTGTCATTTTGACAGTTCAGGGAATAGGAGTAGGTAGTGGGAGAGAATGGGGTGTAGGGGTTAGGGTTATGTGTAAAATGTTTTATAGTTTAATCATTTAGTACGTTACTAATACAGCCAGTGGCAGGAGATTTAAGGTCCACAGACAGGAACAGAGAGAAAGAGGACATCAGACTGACCCACCCTTGCATAAAATGAAAGTCATGGGATACACACACAATGAGTGAGGAAACATACTCAGCATTGTCATAGAATGTTATTGGACTCTGTAGCAAGATCAAGAGGGGGTTAGGTACCAGATACATCAAGAGACTTAAACCTGGCATTGTCTTTTTTACAGGAAACCCACTTGTGGGGTACACACTGTGACTTGACTGGAAGGGGGACATACACAACCCTGGCTGACAGTAGGGGGTGGAATGAACAGGCAGTGATCAGACTCGAGACTGAATGCCTGGGAGCTTCACGACAAAACAGTAATGGGATTCATTGGAACAGAAACTGAGCAATTCTTCCAAGAGAATAAGGGCTCAGTAGCTTCACATGTCACCCTCTGGGAGGCCTACAAGGTGTTGCTTTGGGGTAATGTGCATGGTGCCATAGCACGTAAGCGCATGGCAGAAACCCACCATATAGAAATACTAGACGATAAACTCTTGGAAT